>NC_091951.1:19856292-20058792 GCF_031021105.1 Erythrolamprus reginae | reverse complement strand
ACGGCTCTTCTTATGTTCTTAAGGTTCTGAAAACCCACCTTTGCCGACAGGTTTGGGGCCACTTGGCTTGAGCTTCTAATATATAGTTTCTAATATATAGCCCCAGCCAATAACTGAATGTATGTATGGATGTGATTGATTAATTTAAGCACCGGGGTTTTAAGTCCATATTTTAATGTAGATTTTATTGTAGATTTCTAACGTTTTTTGCCTAAATTTGTATAAGCCGCCCTGAGTCTCAGGAGAAGGGCGGCATAGAAATCAAACAAATAAGTATATAACTATAAATATACATATAAATATATAAATAAAAATAAAATAAAATAAAATAAAATAAATAATAAAATAAAAATAAAATAAAAATAAAATAAAAATAAAATAAAAATAAAAATAAAAATAAAATAAAAATAAAATAAAAATAAAATAAAAATAAAATAAAAATAAAATAAAAATAAAATAAAAATAAAATAAAAATAAAATAAAAATAAAAATAAAATAAAAATAAAATAAAAATAAAATAAAAATAAAATAAAAATAAAATAAAATGTCTCCAATAAACATAGAAACATAGAAGATTGACAGCAGAAAAAGACCTCATGGTCCATCTAGTCTGCCCTTATACTGTACTATTTTCTGTATTTTATCTTAGGATGGATATATGTTTATCCCAGCCATGTTTAAATTCAGTTACTGTGGATTTACCGACCATGTCTGCTGGAAGTTTGTTCCAAGTATTACTCTTACTCTTTCAGTAAAATAATATTTTCTCACATTACTTCTTATCTTTCCCCCAACTAACTTCAGATTGTGCCCCCTGGTTCTTGTGTTCACTTTCCTATTGAAAACACTTCCTCCTGAACCTTATTTAACCCTTTAACATATTTAAATGTTTCGATCATGTCCCCCCTTTTCCTTCTGTCCTCCAGACTATACAGATTGAGTTCATTAAGTCTTTCCTGATACGTTTTGTGCTTAAGACCTTCCACCATTCTTGTAGCCCGTCTTTGGACCCCTTCAATTTTATCAATATCTTTTTGTAGGTGAGGTCTCCAGAACTGAACACAGTATTCCAAATGTGGTCTCACCAGCGCTCTATACAGCGGGATCATAGTCTACATCTTCCTGCTTGTTATACCTCTAGCTATGCAGCTAGGTATAAACATGTTTTGGGGGGAATCTACCTACCTTAGCGGATGCGTTACTCGGAACACTGACGGGCAACTTGTACTAAAGCTTAATTCTCCTGTCTTGCAGAGAAGTTCAAATATTTACAGAAGACCTGCCACTTTCCTACCTTAACCTCCTGCCGTTTCAGCAGGAAATTCTCTATCAGGGCCACGGCCTGGGAACACGTGTCCGACCCTCCTGCCCGGATCCAGCTCTGGAGCTCCGGTGGGAGGCTGGCCAGGAACTGCTCCAGGATCAGCAGCTCCAGGATCTGCTCTTTGGTGCGCCTCTCCGGCTTCAACCACTGGCGGCAAAGTCTCTGCAGTTGTCCGTAAACCCTCCGCGGGTCTTCGATCTCCTGGAAGCGGAACTGCCGAAAGTGCTGCCGCTGCCGCTCGACCCTGATGGCTTCCCCTCTCAAGATGGCCGCCTTCACTTTCCCATAATCCTCCTTGTCCCTGGCTTCTAAGCCGCCAAAGGCCCGCTTTGCTTCTCCGCTCAGGGCAGGCAGGAGCCGAGGCAGCCACTCGCCCCTGGGCCACTGGCAGGCTTGGGCCACATGCTCAAAGGAGGCCAGGAAGGCCTTGGGGTCATCCCAAGGGGCGTGGGCCAGGATCTCAGAGTCCTCCCACCCCACATAGGGAGAGGGCAAGGTCTTCAGGAAGTCCTGCCATTGCTTTTCCCAAGGTTGCTGCATCCCTCGGAAAGATTCCCGTTTGATTTCTTGATTTCTCCATCCTAAGTGCTCCATCTCCGTGGATTTGGAAAAGTCCTCGCTGCAATGTTTCCTTAGACATTCCCCTTCTGGGTTTCTAGATTTTGGCTCCATGTCTCTCCGAGCTGTCCAAACAATAGATTTGGAACCGGATTACTTCCTATTCAAAACGTCCGATACCCCGATAAAATGTAACTGGAAGGGTAGCCTTTTCCCACTTCTTTCAAATACTAGGTTTGAAACCCAAGGTGTACATTTTCTCCTCCGGATTGGCAGAGAGGAATTCCCAAGGCAAAGAGCTTGTTAGCTTCCAAGTTACCGAAAGATGCATGTGATAATGTTGGCCTTTCTTGGTTTGCAGAAGGAGCTCCTAAAACAAACACAAAACAAATACAATGATACCTCGTCTTACAAACCCCTCATCATACAAACTTTTCGAGATACAAACCCGGGGTTTAAGATTTTTTTGCCTCTTCTTCCAAAGTATTTTCACCTTACACACCCAAGCCGCCGCCACTGGGATGCCCCACCTCTGGACTTTTGTTGCCAGCAAAACACCACCTCTAGACTTCCGTGTTTTTGTGATGCTGCAGGGGAATTCCAGCAGTGCAAAAACGGGCGCTTCGCTGGCAACAAAAGTCCGGTGGTGGGGTTTCCCAGCGAGGGGAGCCTCAGCGAAATCGCAGCATCACAAAAACACGGAAGTCCGGAGGTGGGGTTTCGAGGATTCCCCTGCAGCATCACAAAAACACAGAAGTCCGGAGGTGGGGTTTGCCATGGAGGGGAGCCTGAGGGGAATCCCAGCAGCGCAAAAACGGGCGCTTCGGCTGGCAAAAGGGGTGAGTTTTGGGCTTGCACGCATTAATTGCTTTTCCATTGATTCCTATGGGAAACATTGTTCCATCTTACAAACTTTTCACCTTACAAACGTCGTCCCGGAACCAATTAAGTTTGTAAGACGAGGTATCAAAAAAACTTAAAACTTAACTTAAAACTCACCACTGTCGAAACTATTCACTAAGGCTTGATTACTATTAGTCTTCTCATCTTTTCTATCACCCATCTCCTCCCACTTGTGACTGTATGACTGTAACTTGTTGCTTGTGTCCTTACGATTTATATTAATATTGTTTTCTAATTGCTTATTTGTGCCCTATGACAATCATTGAGTGTTTTTTACCTCATGATTCTTGACAATGTATCTTTTATTTTATATACACTGAGAGTAGATGCACTGAAGACGAATTCCTTGTGTGTCCAAACATGGTTGACCAATAAAGTATTCTATCCTATCCTATCCTATCCTACCCTCAGGTGCTTTAGAGCAGTGTTTCCCAACCTTGGCAACTTGAAGAGATCTGGACTTCAACTCCCAGAATTCCCCAGCCAGCATTCGCTGGCTGGGGAATTCTGGGAGTTGAAGTCCAGATCTCTTCAAGTTGCCAAGGTTGGGAAACACTGCTTTAGGGAATAGGTTGACTCCTTCTTCTTTGTGGCAACCCCTGAGATACTGGAACACTGCTATTATGTCTGCCCTGGTCCTTCTTTTCATTAAACTAGACCAGTGTTTCTCAACCTTGGCAGTTTGAAGATGTGTGGACTTCAACTCCCAGAATTCCCTAGCCAGCATTCACTGGCTGGGGAATTCTGGGAGTTGAAGTCCAGATCTCTTCAAGTTGCCAAGGTTGGGAAACACTGCTCTAAAGCACCTGAAGAGATCTGGACTTCAACTCCCAGAATTCCCTAGCCAGTGAATGCTGGCTGGGGAATTCTGGGAGTTGAAGTCCACACATCTTCAAACTGCCAAGGTTGAGAAACACTGAACTAGACATATCTAGTTCCTGCAACCTTTCTTCAGACGTTTTAGCTTCCAGTCCCCTAATCATCTTTGTTGTTCTCCTCTGTACTCTTTGTAGACTCTCAACATCCTTATCTTAGTTCCTCTTTTTCCCCCTCACCAAGCTACCTTCCAACAGTTATTCTGTTAATGGAGCGGAAAATGTCTTGATTTCAACCCAGGCCTGGAGATCTCCCCCTGGCATGCAAATGTAATTAATAATAATAATAATAATAATAATAATAATAATAATAATAATAATCATCATCATCATCATCATCATCATCATCATCATCATCATCATCATCTAAGTTTTTTTTTAAGAGATTCGCCATTGCTTTCTTTTGGGACGCTTTCGCCCCATATTTCATTGCCTAGGGGCATTTCCTCGTGGTCTCCTTTCCAAGAGTTAACCACGCCTCCGCCTCCTCCTCCTCCTCCTCTTGCCGATTTCTTGGCCACGGCCAAGTCCGGAGAGGGCCAAGCCGGAATGGCGGACAGCAAAGATTCCCCACCCCGCCGCCCTTTTGTCCCTCCGAATCGGATCCTCACGAGGCGGGCACAGCGCCAAGCGGCTCCTCCGGGGCGCAGGAGATCGCCGACGGCTCGCGGGCGTCCCGGGATCCGCTTCCCTCGCTCGCCCGCCCGGGGATCGGAGCGTCGGTTGGGGGCCCCTCCTCGGTTTTTTTTCCCGGGGCCAGCACGCAGCAGACGGGGGCCAGGCGGCGTCCAGCCCTGCCGCGCGCGGAGGGACCCGCCGCGTTTACCTGCAAATCCTGCAGCGGGCGGCTGTTCGGGCCGCTTTTGCCCCCCCCCGCCGTTGTAGCGGAGCCGGGAAAGAGGGAGCCCGTCCCCGGATTGCGGGATTTGGGGCCGCTTCGTGAAGGGAAGCGAGGGGGGGGGGGCAAACCCGACGGCGCCGCGCCTTTTCTCTCCCCTTCCGATCCCGCCGGCCGGGCGCTGGGTTTAATGGCGGAGCCGCAGAGCAGGCGAGGCTCCTGGCCCCACCGCCCCCTGCCGGCGGAGAAGCGTCGTTTTGGCTCCGCCTCGACAAAAGGCCCCTCAGTTCGCGCGACGGCCCGAGCCAGGCTGGCGGCCCGATGACCCTCCGCGCCTCATGAGCTCCCGCCTGACTCGCTTTCGGGCATTGGGGGGAGGGGGTTGCGTTGTCCTTGTGAACTGGGGGGCCCCGTGGTAGGATTACGGGTGCGGGGCCCCTGCTTGGACAGATGGGATGGGTGCCGTAGGTAGGTGGATTATGGACTCAGGTTTCTAACACACACACACACACACACACACACACACACACACGGTGAGTGATTGACAGAGGTTTGTACCGCACACACTATGATGGGTGATTGACCCAGGTCTGTACAACACTCACACAATAGTGGGTGAGTGACCCAGGTTGGTACCGCACACGCACACACCATGATGGGTGACTGACCCAGATTTGTACCACACACACACACACTATGATGGGTGACTGACCCAGGTTTGTACCGCACTCGCACACACTATGATGGGTGACTGACCCAGGTTTGTACCGCACTCGCACACACTATGATGGGTGACTGACCCAGGTTTGTACCGCACTCGCACACACTATGATGGGTGACTGACCCAGGTTTGTACCGCACTCGCACACACTATGATGGGTGACTGACCCAGGTTTGTACCGCACACGCACACACTATGATGGGTGACTGACCCAGGTTTGTACAACCATGTGCGCCATGGTGGATGATTGACCCAGGTTTGTACAACACACAGCTCCACACACACCATGGCTATGAAGGTGGGAAGAGGGCTCACCAGGTTTTGTGAACGCGGGTTTGCGGTGTGAGCTTGCATGCTACGCTCGAAATGAGGCTATAGAGCACTGCATACAAGACAACTAGACACAAAAACAGTTTTGCCATCACTGCTAAACAAATAATTCCCTCAACACTGTCAAAATTATTTATTAAGTCTTCGGAGCGGAGCGGCATACAAATCAAATAATACATCTAATAAATAATTACTATTAGGCTCCTCATTGTTCCTATCAGCCATCTCCTCCCATTTATGGACCCTATGATTGTAAAATGATGCTGTATCCTTTACGATTTATATTAATATTGTTTCCTGATTGCTTATTTGTACCCTATGACAATCATTAATTGTTTTTTACCTCATGATTCTTGACAATTGTATCTTTTCTTTCATGTACACCGAGAGCATAAGCACCAAAGACAAATTCCTTGTGTGTGAAATCACACTTGGCCAATAAAAAATTATATTCTATACCAGTGTTTCCCAGCCTTGGCAACTTGAAGATATCTGGACTTCAACTCCCAGAATCCCCCAGCCAGCATTCGCTGGCTGGGGAATTCTGGGAGTTGAAGTCCAAATATCTTCAAGTTGCCAAGGTTGGGAAACACTGCTCTATACTATTCTATGCATGCATGAATTAAAGAATGCAAGTGATGCTTTACCTATCTCTTTATTTTCCCCTGAATTTCAAAAGGAAAATTAGAATTAGAATCACCAGCGTTGGAAGGGACCTTGGAGGTCTTCTAGACCAGTGATTTTCAACCTTTTTTGAGCCGCGGCACATTTTTTACATTTACAAAACCATGGGGCACATTGAGGGGGAGGGGGCGCGGCTAAAAAAGTTTGGACAAAAAATTCCTCTCTCTCTCTCTCTCTTCCTCCCTTTCGCTCTATTTCTCTCTCCCTCTTTCTCTCCCTTCCTCTTTTTTTCTCTATCTCTCCATCCCTCTTTCTTTCTCTCTTTCTCTCTTCCTTCTTTCCTCTTTTTTCTCTCTTTCTCTCTCCCTCCCTACCTCCCTCTATGTCTTTCTCTCTCCCACCTTCCCTCCCTCTCTCTCTCTCTCTCTCTCTTTCTTTCTCCTCTCTTGCTTTCTTTCTCTCTTGTTCTCTTTCTCTCTCTCTTTCTTTTTTCTCTCTCGTTCTCTTTCTTTTTCTCTCTTGCTTTCTTTCTCTCTCTCTCTCTTTCTTTCTCTCTCTCTCTTGCTTGCTTGCTTTCTCTCCCTTTTGCTCTTTCTTTCTCTCTCTCTCTTGCTTTCTTTCTCTTTCTTTCTCTCTCTCTTGTTTTCTTTCTCTCTCTGAGCTTCGCGGCACACCTGACCATGTCTCACGGCACACTAGTGTGCCGCGGCACACTGGTTGAAAAACACTGTTCTAGACCAACCCCTTGGTTGTCCAAGCTCCTCTTAAAAACTTCCAGTGATAAAAGAGCACATACAACTTAAAAATAGGTTTTTCAGGGTATGGCTTGCTCCAGTTCACCTGCCGGACTTTTGCACACCTGTTGGCTCCTGCGATCTGCCAGTGCTGGCCTTGCCACACCCAGGGAAGCAAGGGAAAACTGGCTTTGGGGCTGAGTTTAAATGGGTGGAAAGAGTGAAAGTTTATTTATTTTATTCAATTGTTTGGAGTTATATGCCGCCCAATTCCCAAAGTTGGAGCTCTTTTCAAAATAAAAGAAGAAATCATTGAGGAGTTGAACTTCTATGAAGATTTTGTCAACCTGATCCTACGTAGCTTCTGCTCCGGCAATCTCATACTACTCACCAGAGCTTACAAAACTTTTGCCAGACCCATCCTCGAATACAGCTCACCTGTCTGGAACCCACACCGAATTTCAGACATCAACACCCTAGAAAAGGTCCAACAATACTTCACCAGAAGAGCCCTTCACTCCACCATTCGAAACAGAATACCCTACGAAACTAGACTTACAATCCTGGATCTAGAAAGCTTAGAACTACGACCCTTTAAACATGATCTAAGTATTGCCCACAAGATCATATGCTGCAACATCCTGCCTGTCAACAACTACTTCAGCTTCAACCGCAATAACACAAGAGCACGCAACAGGTTCAAACTTAATATCAACCGCTCCAAACTTGACTGTAAAAAATATGACTTTAGCAATTGAGTTGTTGTAGCGTGGAACTCATTACCAGACTCTGTGGTGTCAACCCCTAACCCCAAACATTTTTCCCTTAGACTTTCCACGGTTGACTTCTCCAGATTCCTTAGAGGTCAGTAAGGGGCGAGCATAAGTGCACTAGTGTGCCTTCCGTCCCCTGTCCAATTGTCTCTCCTATATTTTATATATCTTTTCTCCCATCCATATATCCTTCCTCTACTCTTCATTGATGTATTCTATTCTCATATCTCTTCTTCTATCCCTTCCCTGATATTTACTACTACACATTTTTATTCTCCTTAACTTTCAATTTGTATTGGACAAATAAATAAATAAAATAAATAAAAATAAAATTTTCAAGTCATCCAGATCATGATTGTCCCAAAAGTGCTTTATTTTGTCCCCAAACTGAACTTTTTTATTTTTCTAGAAGACACTGGACATCCATTTGTCTCCAATTGTATAGAGCCGTGATGGCAAACCTATGGCACGCGTGCCACAGGTGACACATACGGAGCCATATCTGAGGGCACGTGAGGCATTGCCCTATGTCACCTTCAGCACGCATGTGTGCGCTGGCCAGCTGATTTTCAGCCTTTTGGAGTGTTGTGATTCAGCCTGAGGTTCCTCAGGGAACGGCTGGAACTCTGCCGGCTCCATGCTCAGAGGGGGAGGACGAGGAACAGGAGGAGGACGAGGAACAGGCAGACGGGGAAGAGGAATGTCAGGACGAGGAGGAGGGAGAACAGCCTGAGACCCCTGGGGGGGGAGCTCTCCCCAGCGAGTAGCCTGGAGTCATTAGATGAGAACGCACAAGCCATCATAGATATGAGGCAGAGAAGGGCAGCACAACGAAGGGGACAATTAGCCAGGTATTTCCATCCCTAATAGGCAACAGCTGGGTTTGGGTGTGGTTCTCCTCAGAAAGGTTGAAAAGGCAGGCCCGCCCTTCCTGTATTGTGGAGAGTTATCTTTTGGGAGTCCTGTGACCTTGCTTCGATCCTTGGCGTCTCTGATTCTGGCTTGTGGCCTCGAAGGCTGAAAACTTGGGGGAGGCGTGGGTTTTATTATCTACAGTGGTGTGTGTGCCAGCAAGAAGCCTGTTGTATTGTCTGGCCGTCGTGACTCTTCTGTGAAGCCTCATAGCATTCCAGTTTGTAAGAACAGTTTTTGTTATCTGTGTTTGTTTTCAAAGATATAAAATGACTTTGCTTTTTACCAGCGTGTCTGGCTACTCTTTTTAGTTGGTGTTGGCATCTGGGGGAACCCAGACAGAACATGGAGGGAGGGGGGAGACCGTTTCCACCCTCCCCAGGCTTCAGGAAAGTCTCCAGGGCCTGTGGATGGCAAAAAATGGGCCCAATGCAAGTTTGGAAATGATCTTCCGGTAGGCCTGTTGGGCCAGTTTATCTGCAGCCTAGGGAGGGCGAAAAACATCCCAATGAGCCTATCAGAAGTCCGGAGGCTTCAGTAACACCTGTGAGCATGTGCAGAGAGGGATGGCAGCCGGGGGAGTTATGCAGGAGGGGAGGGCATTGCATTATGGGTATGGGTACGCGCAGCCTTTAGGCACCCAAGCAAAAAACAGTTCGCCATCATTGGTATAGGGTCTCCTACTTTTATTTACTTACTTATTTGTTTGTTTGTTCATTTATTAAAGTTGCAAGGGACCTTTTAGGTCACCTAGTCCAACCCCCTGCTCAAGCAGGAGTCCCTACACCAGTGATGGCAAACCTATTTTTCCTCCGGTGCCGAAAGGGTGTACACGTGCGCAATAGCACGCACATGCTGGCCCACACCCATAATACAATGTCCTCTCCCACTCCCATGCACACCCACATGCGTGCAGACCTCCCTTGGCTGTTTCAGGAAAGCCTCTGGAGCTTGTGGATGGCGATAAACAGGCTTCCTGAAGCCTGGGGAGAGTGAAAAACAGCCCAGCGGGCCTGTCAGTCTTCCTGAAGCCTGGGGAGAGTGAAAAACAGCCCAGCGGGCCTGTCAGTCTTCCTGAAGCCTGGGGAGAGTGAAAAACAGCCCAGCGGGCCTGTCAGTCTTCCTGAAGCCTGGGGAGAGTGAAAAACAGCCCAGCGGGCCTGTCAGTCTTCCTGAAGCCTGGGGAGAGTGAAAAACAGCCCAACGGGCCTGTCTGTCTTCCTGAAGCCTGGGGAGAGTGAAAAACAGCCCAACGGGCCTATCAGTCTTCCTAAAGCCTGGGGAGAGTGAAAAACAGCCCAATGGGCCTACCTGAAGTTAGAACTTCCGGTAGGCCTGTTTTTCCCCCTCCACAGGCCATGGAGGCTTTCCTGAAGCCTGGGGGAGGTGAAAAACGGCCCAACGGATCTGCTGGAAGTTAGAATTTCCGGTAGACCCATTTTTCACCCTCCACAGGCTCTGAGGCTTTCCTGAAGCCTGAGGAGAGCAGAAACGGCCTTCTGCCCTCCGGAAGGCCGAAAATCAGTTGGCTACTGCGTACATCTGTGCTGGAGCTGACATAGGTCAATGCCTCCCATACCTTCAGATGTGGCCCACGTGCCATAGGTTCACCACCACGGCCCTACACCATAGTCCCACTTGAAACTACAAAGAGTCCCACTTGAGCAAGGGGGTTGGACTAGAAGACCTCCCAAGGTCCCAGCTCTATCTTGATTGATTTGATAGAAGCGTCTTCCATGGGAAGCGGAAGAAAGTCCAGTTGCCTTTTTGAAAAAAAAAAACATCTTTGGGATGACCAATAATCTCCACAGACAAATGTCTGGAGATTGAAACCCACACCTTCTTAAAAGTTGCTAAAGGTCAAGGAACCTAAACTCTAGATGAGAAAGCAGGTCAAGCCTCAAACTGCTGTGGTCAGGTCAGATAAGCTATTTGGTGAGGAGGCACCTCATTTTGACTTTTTGAGTTCTTCGTTTACATACGGAGTCTGTTTTTGTTTTCAGACTGTGTCCCTGAAGGCTCCAGAGATTTGGAGAGAAGCTGTTCCCTAGGTTCTCCTCCGTGCCTTTGTTTTGGATTGTTACGTGCTGCTCATCTTTCTCCTCACCGGTCTCCAAGGTCTGCCACACAGAGATAGGGAGGCCGTTTCCTGTGAAAGAGGGGCTCCTACGGCGCCAACATCTTGAGGTCTTGTTGGAACTTCCTTACGCTACTTCCCCCTTTCTGACAGTGCAGTCAGGCAGTAGGGAAAGCAAGTAGGATGCTTGGCTGCATAGCTAGAGGTATAACAAGCAGGAAGAGGGAGATTATGATCCCGCTATATAGAATACTGGTGAGACCACATTTGGAATACTGTGTTCAGTTCTGGAGACCTCACCTACAAAAAGATATTGACAAAATTGAACGGGTCCAAAGACGGGCTACAAGAATGGTGGAAGGTCTTAAGCATAAAATGTATCAGGAAAGACTTAATGAACTCAATCTGTATAGTCTGGGGGACAGAAGGGAAAGGGGGGACATGATAGAAACATTTAAATATGTTAAAGGGTTAAATAAGGTCCAGGAGGGAAGTGTTTTTAATAGGAAAGTGAACACAAGAACAAGGGGACACAATCTGAAGTTAGTTGGGGGAAAGATCAAAAGCAACATGAGAAAATATTATTTTACTGAAAGAGTAGTAGATGCTTGGAACAAACTTCCAGCAGGCGTGGTTGGTAAATCCACAGTAACTGAATTTAAACATGCCTGGGATAAACATATATTCATCCTAAGATAAAATACAGAAAATAGTATAAGGGCAGACTAGATGGACCATGAGGTCTTTTTCTGCCATCAGACTTCTATGTTTCTATGTTTCTATGGATTCTCATTGTGGCACTGAGATTGTTGCAAAGTCATGCCTGACCTATTGTGGCCCCATGGACCACGTTCCTCCAAGCTTTCCTGTCCTCTACCTTCCTCTGGAGTCCGTTTAAGCTCATGCCACATACCTCCCAGAGACCAATTAGAGCACAGAGCTGGCCTCCTCCAGGTCCCATCAGCCAAGCAATGTAGACTGGCGGGACCTCAGGGGAGAGCCTTCTCTGCTGCCGCCCCGGCTCTTTGGAATCAACTCTCACCCGAGGTCCGCACTGCTCCCACCCTGCTGGCTTTTCGTAAGGCCACGAAGACCTGGCTATGTCGGCAGGCTTGGAGGCCCTACATTAACATCAACTTGACCACCTGTATGAATATGTGTGAATGGTATGTACGGGTGTTGGTGAGTTGGTTTGTTATGAGTTTTAATTAGGGTTTTAGAGTTGTATATATTTTTTCTTGACTTCTTCTCATCGTTATTTGTAATTTTATGTGGTAATTTAATATTGCTGTAAATTGCCCTGAGTCCTTCAGGATTGGGCAGCATAGAAGTCAAATGAATGAATGAATGAATGAATGAATGAATGAATGAATGAATGAATGAATGAATGAATGAATGTCTACTGCTTCAGAGACTCCATCCAACCACTTCGTTGTCTGTTGTCCCTTTCTTCTTTTGCCCTCAATCGTTCCCAGCATGAGGCTATTCTCCAATGAGTCCTTCCTGCTCATTGAACGGGTCCAAAGACGGGCTACAAGAATAGTGGAAGGTCTTAAGCATAAAACGTATCAGGAAAGACTTCATGAACTCAATCTGTATAGTCTGGAGGACAGAAGGAAAAGGGGGACATGATCGAAACATTTAAATATGTTAAAGGGTTAAATAAGGTCCAGGAGGGAAGTGTTTTTAATAGGAAAGTGAACACAAGAACAAGGGGACACGATCTGAAGTTAGTTGGGGAAAAGATCAAAAGCAACGTGAGAAAATATTATTTTACCGAAAGAGTAGTAGATCCTTGTAACAAACTTCCAGCAGACGTGGTTGGTAAATCCACAGTAACTGAATTTAAACATGCCTGGGATAAACATATATCCATCCTAAGATGCAATACAGGAAATAGTTATAAGGGCAGACTAGATGGACCGTGAGGTCTTTTTCTGCCGTCAGTCTTCTATGTTTCTCTTAGGTGGCTGAAGTATTTGAGTTGACACTGAGATAGAATATAGAATAGAATATTTCTTTATTGGGAAGGCAAAGGAAGGGAAAAGGGAAGGGAAAGAAGGGAAGAAGGGAAGGGAAGAAAGAAAGGAAAGGGAAGAAGAGAAAGGAAGGGAAGAAGGAAAGGAAGGAAAGGAGACGGAAAGAGAAGGGAAGGAGGGAAGAGAAGGGAAAGAAGGAAAGGAAAGAAGATTTTAAGGTTTAAGATTTAATTGGATTTGTATGCCGCCCCTCTCTGAAGATGGGAAGAAGGGAAGGGAAGGAGGGAGGGGAAGGGAAGGAAGGGAAAGGAAAGAAGGAAAGAAGAAGGGAAGGGAAAGGAAAGGAGGGAAGGAAAGGAAAGGAAAGAAGGGAAGGAAAGAAGGGGAGGGGAGGAGGAAAGGAAAAGAAAGGAGAGAAAAAAGAAAGGGAGGGAGAAAAGGAGAAAGGAAAGAGAAAAAAATGGAGAGAGAAGAGAAAAAGAAATAGGGAAAGAGGAAAAAGAATAAAGGAGAGAAAGAAAAAGGGTGGAAGGAAGCGAGGAAGAGGCTCTTTAGCTCACAAGAGCATGTTGTAAATGGGAAGAGACTCAAAACAGCACCAGGCCTTTCAAGAATAATGATCGAGCACTTAGCCTTATGACCCATTTCTCTTTCCCTGCTGCAGTTCAGCTGTCCAAACAAACGAACCTTTCCACCATTTCCCCTTAGGGCGGAATTCTCCAACTTTTCTAGTTTTGGGGACCAGGGCTGAGGGCGAGGGATTGGTTTGTGCAAGGGGCCAGCAAGTGTGTGTGCACACAGGCAGCTCCGTTTGAGCAAGCGGCGTGCATGCCATTGCTGCTCACACAAATGGGAGCACACACGCTCCGCCCGCTGATGTGTAAGCGTTGATGCACGTTTGTGTGCAGTGGTGTATTAACCATTAAAGCAGGTTAAGCAGGTCTTAGGGCAGCAGGCCCAGAGAGTGGAGGTAAAAAAAAAATGAAGATTTGTTAAAAAAAAAGAAAAAAAGACAGAGAGAGAGGGGGGGAAAGAAAGAGAAAAGGAAGAACGAAAAGAAAGAAAAAAAAGAGAAAGAGGAAAAGAAAGAGAGAAGGAAAGAAAAAAGAAAGAATAAGTAAAGAAAAAAAGGAAAAGGAAAAGAAAGAAAGAAAAAAGAATAAGTAAGAAAGAAAAAAGAGAAAGAGGAAAAGAAAGAAAAAAGAGAAAGAGGAAAAGAAAGAAAGAAAAAAGAGAAAGAGGAAAAGAAAGAGAAATAAAGAAAAAAGAGAATAAGTAAGAAAGGAAAAAGAGAAAGAGGAAAAGTAAGAAAGGAAAAAGAGAAAGAGGAAAAGAAAGAAAGAAAAAAGAGAAAGAGGAAAAGAAAGAAAGAAAGAAAAAAGAGAAAGAGGAAAAGAAAGAAAGGAAAAAGAGAAAGAGGAAAAGAAAGAGAAATAAAGAAAAAAGAATAAGTAAGAAAGGAAAAAGAGAAAGAGGAAAAGTAAGAAAGGAAAAAGAGAAAGAGGAAAAGAAAGAAAGAAAAAAGAGAAAGAGGAAAAGAAAGAAAGGAAAAAGAGAAAGAGGAAAAGAAAGAAAGAAAAAAGAGAAAGAGGAAAAGAAAGAAAGAAAAAAGAGAAAGAGGAAAAGAAAGAAAGGAAAAAGAGAAAGAGGAAAAGAAAGAAAAAAGAGAAAGAGGAAAAGAAAGAAAGGAAAAAGAGAAAGAGGAAAAGAAAGAGAAATAAAGAAAAAAGAGAGAATAAGTAAGAAAGGAAAAAGAGAAAGAGGAAAAGAAAGAAAGAGTTGTGGTTAGCTCTGGCCCAGCTCCTGCCCCAAGGACTGTGGATGTGGGGGAGACATCCACATGCTGCAGGCCTGTTTTGCTCCCGGTGGAATCTGCTGATGAAGGCTCCTCTGACCAAGAAGACATGAGTGACAGGGAGGAGGAGAGTGTGGCAGACAGCTCAGAAGGAGATCAATTATCTATCTCCTCCTTGGATTCAGAACAAGAGTTAATGATACAGCCACGCATGCGGAGAGCGATGCATAGGCAACAACAACTGAGAGATTATTACCAAAGAAAATGAGGCCACCTGTGGTTGGGTGGGGCTGTGGTGATTAGTGAGGCTGCTATAAATAGCAGCCTGTGGGTTTGGCCATTGTGGAGGATTATCTGATCCTTGTGTTTCGTGACTGCTTTACTGACTTTGACCTTTTGTGTGCTGATTTTCCCCCGCTTTGAAACTAAACCAGAGCAAAGTGTGTTGCACTTTGTGAAAGAAGGACTGTGAATTGCCTCACAGCTGCAAGCTAAGTATCACAGAACTGATAAGGGACTTGTACAAATTACCAGTTTGGTTGGAGACAAGTGCTCTTTGCTATACCAAAAGAGGGCTTGGTTTAAGTGAATTTGCATTATAAAGAACATTGTTTTGAATTTTCAAACGTGTGTGTGTGTCTGAAATTTGTACCTGTGAATTTTTGGGAGAAGTCTACCAGAGAGCCCGACAGAACAGGAAGAAAAAAGAGAAAGAGGAAAAGAAAGAAAGAAAGAAAGAAAGAAAGAAAGAAAAAAGAGAAAGAGGAAAAGAAAGAAAGAAGATAAAACCAGGAACGGGGCACCAAAATTTGTCACAGTGGTTCCCGGTTCGGACCAAATCGCCCAGTTAGCAACCCACTAGTGACGTAACAGTGGCATCACGGATCCAGTTTGGTCGGTGTTGGTCCATGGCCACCACCCAGCAGTGAGTTGCATGTGTGGCTTCAGTTCCCTGGCGTGCATGCGCAAGCGTCCGACCATATTTTTCCTTCATGTGCAGAAACAAAATCTGACGAGAGGGCGTGTGTCGCATGAGATTTCGGCAATATTTTGCTTTGACGCATGCGCGGAAGCAAAAAAAAAGTCAATAAAATCCCACGCGTGTACATGTCCCCTCACTGGATTTCAGCATGTTTTTGCTTCCTGTGCATGCACCAGTAGCAGCAATAATGGCAGTCCATCCCTGGTGCCACCATCTCTCTTTTTTTTTTTAGAATTTTCAGTGAATTTTTCCATCTTCGGATGGCTTCTCCTCTTCCACTTGAAAAAACGTCCACCCGCCTGCCCCTGGGTTAATCCTGACCTTTATTTCTTTGCCTGAAGCACAGCTGATCAGATCCTCCGCTGTGTTTCAGGCAATATTGGGCTACTGAGCACGTGCAGAAATGAAATTGCCATGAGGGCACCCGCATGCTCAAGCAAGTGCGAAACGTCGCGATGCGAACCGGCAGTGAAGGTAAGTGGGACCCAGCCGATTTGTTAGTGCTTAGGGCAGTGTTTCCCAACCTTGGCAACTTGAAGATATCTGGACTTCAACTCCCAGAATTCCCCAGCCAGCATTCGCTGGCTGGGGAATTCTGGGAATTGAAGTCCAAATATGAAGTTGAAGTCCAGATATCTTCAAGTTGCCAAGGTTGGGAAACACTAGCTTAGGGCACCAGTGAGCTTAATTTCCATGGCCCAGTTGCAAACTTTTCATGGTCCACTAGTGGGCTATAGCCCACAAGTTGAGGCCCCTTGCTTAGAGCAGTGATTTTCAACCTTTTTTGAGCCGCGGCACATATTTTACATTTACAAAATCCTGGGGCACACCACCAACCAAAACGACACAAAATGACACTCTAACACAGTACATATTATACATAGACATAACCAGCTGAGGCTGAGGCTTCATCTAGTGGTGGCAACATTTGCCTCCAGTCCTGACCAGGATTAGAAATCGGGACCATGGGGAGGAGTAGCAGCTTCAACTATTTACCTCAGCCACACAATGACAAGTGCACGGCAGCCCGAGCAGGGACCTTCCTGGATGTGGATGAGAAGCGGCCTGCTATTGGTTCATTGCTAGTGGTCGGGATGAATCCTAGAAGGTGATTGGTCATTGAGCATTCCCTGTGCCTCCACTCTTCCTGTTGCTGAAAGCTGGAGGGATTCTGAGGGGAATGTTTATGTTCGGATGGAGGCGGCTGGTGGCGGGCCGGATAAATGGTCTCCACAGGCCGTATCTGGCATACGGGCCATAGTTTGGGAACCGATGTTTAATTTCCCCATGGCACACCTGACACCTGGTTGAAAAACACTGGCTTAGAGCATGGTTGGCTAGAGAAATTGGGAACAGGAGTCCGCCTGACTCCATAGATGCTAGTTTTCAAAAAACCACTGCCTTAAAGATAGATTAAAAACCAAAATCTTGCTAGGAGTGATGGCTTCGGCGTCCCTTTTATTCCTTTGGAGAATTCTCCCGTCAGTGAGCTTGGGATGGGGGACCAAAAGGAAATCCCTTGAGTTCTAAACCAGGCTGTGAAGTCACTCCCCAATTCCGGCAATTCAAAGCAAAATGCTTCTATCCTATTGTGATGAGGAAAATAAATGTAACACCAAGAATTAAGATTGGCTCATTTTACCCAGAGATTTAGAGCGGTATTCCTTAAGTTTTGGCAACTTTAAAATATGTGGACTTCAGATCCCAGAATTCCCTAGTTGGCCATGCTGGGGAGTTGAAGCCCACAAATCTCAAAAGTTGTGAAAGTTAAGTGGATAAAAAATGCTTTTCACTTGCTTGACTTTCAAAAGCATCCCTTAGCCAAACAAGGATTTACCAATCTCTTGTTGTAATCATAGGTTTATAAGCACTGAACTTTGGGAATGGAATATTACTGGAGGGTGATATTTTAGCCCAATTGTGTGCTGTATAAAACCTTAATTCTTCCTCTATGGAAAGGCAGCAAAGTCCAGGCTGAGTAAGCATCCTGCAGAATCCATGACCACGGGGGAAAGCATTTAACTTGGTATGCAACATGAAGAAAACCTATAGCTAACTTCCATATAAGGAAATATATGCCTTACTCTCATTCCTTTGCAAACACACAATCCAGGAAAAAGGCAAAGAATGGAGCTTCTGTTAATTATCTATAGGGAAGTCATGAGAAGAAGTCTTATATGGTGTAGGAGTGAATGGTAGTAAGGGGGATGGCTTAATGCATGTGGCGTTCGCGAATTGGTTATTCTGTACCACATGTCAGAGAAGTGAAATACAATAAAAAGGAGCGATCTTGATTTAACAGAGGTCGCCTCATCGAGAAAACTTTCTCCGTCGCTTCATTCTGATGTGGCAATTATGGCATGCTGTGCCTCCCTAGAAGTCGACCCACTGGGGGAGAGCTGCATGCCTTCAATCTCTTTATTTAAATTTCCAAATGTACACTTAGTTTTTAACCGCCCCCTTTTTTGCTAAATTCTGCCTTTGTCCGTCCTCAATCTTGGCTCGCCTTATGAAAAATTCCTGATAGTTAGAAAAATTAACCAGTAGAACAGCTAGCCTCCAGAAGTTGTGAATGCTCTAACATTGCAAGTTTTTAAAGAAGATGATGGACAAACATTTGTCTGAAGTGGTTTAGGTTTCCTGCTTAAGCAGGGGGTTCGACTAGAAGACCTCCAAGGTCCCTTCCAACTTTGTTATTATTACTAGCGTACCCGGCCACGTGTTGCTATGGCTCAACCTTGGAGGTCTTCTGGTCCAACCCCCTGCTCAATTTATTCAGAATAACAGAACTGGAAGGGAACTTGGAGGTGTTCTAGTCCAACCCCCTTGTGATGGTTTGCTCTTGTCCTCGCCTGAGAGTGACAGTCACAGTGATGAGGGGTCAGGGTCGGAACGACAACCAGGGTCAATGCCTGACATGAGTGAATCAGCAATTCCTGTCAGGAATGAATCAGCATTTCCAAGGCTGAGTGACTCAGGGGAAGAGGAGCCGCTTCTGGATGCTAGAGTTCGGAGGGCATGTAAAAGGAATGAATGGTTGGCTAGGAAAAGAGTCACTCATAAGTAGTGCTGCTGGGTAATTGGGTCACACCTTCACACTATTTAAGGGTGAGGCATGCAGAAAGACATCGTTCATTGTGTAATCATCTCATCTTGACTCTTCCATTCGGTTTCGATTTTAAAAGGGCACATTCTTGCCTTTGCTAATGAGCTTTGGTCCTCCAGTTACTTTCTGAGAACTTCGTCTGAAAACACTGGCTACAGCTGGTAATTGTTACTGTGTTGTTATTATTATTATTATTATTATTATTATTATTATTATTTATTAGATTTGCTCTGGGACTTTAGCCAACTGATAGCACTTTGCTAGCTTTGCTTCTCTCTCTGAAAAGACTATTAAAAGACTTTTACAATATTGGGACTTTTGTAAATATCAAATCCTTTTATTAATAAGGACCATTTGTATGCATCTAATTATTGGGGCCGGCACCAGGATAAAACACTCCTGCTCAATTTATTCAGAAGAACAGAGTTGGGAAGGATTAATGTTAGAGAGCAGGGTGACATTTTTACATCGCTCGCTCTCTCTCTTTCCCAGTCCTCCCTTGCTTTCAGAGATCGTCCTGACCCATCTGCAAAAAGATTACAGTGCCCTACCTTGCAGGGTTGTTGGTTCCACTCAAGCATGCAATACTTAGGAGGCAAACCCCATGGTTTGTAGGCAAACCTATTTTTAGAGCAATTTTCAAACCAATTCGTGAAGCACTTTCGGAGATTTTAGATCATGAACAAATGAACATTTACATTTTTGAACCCCCTGCTCAATTTATTCAGAGTAACAGAGTTGGAAAGGAGCCTGGACGTTTTCTAGCCCAACCCCCTGCTCATTTATTATTAAGAATTAGAATTGAAAGGAACCTTCGAGGTCTTGTAGTCTAACCGCCTGCTCAATTAGAGCGACCTACCTCGCAGGGTTTTTGGTTCCACCCAAGTAAGCAATACTTAGGAGGCAATCCAATCCATGGTTCCTTTATGTTCTGAGAATTTTCTGTGTCAATTGTCAGCAGCCAATTGCGCCTCCTATGTTTGTCACCAGTCTCCATGCCAAGCAACCAAGCAACCAGCCAATAAAAACGCGGCTGCTGTTTTTCACCAGCCAATCCTGTTTTTCACCACCCTTTACCTGTCACAAGTGTGACATTTATATAATATAGGTATATATAAAAGGGGCTGTGATCGAATGCAACGCTGTGTCGAAATTTCAAAGCAATCGGTGAATAACTTTCCGAGATTTGATGTCCCGAACAAACATACATTTACATTTTTTTATTAATATAGATTATTATTACTAAAAGAGCGTACCCTGGAGTGTGCCCTCAGCCCCATCAAACCTCTTTCATTCTTTATTTATTATTATTATTTTATTTATTATTTTGACTTCTATGCCGCCTAATCCCTTGGGACTCAGGGCGGCCTTTTTTTGCACTTCTCCCTTTCTTGCACAAGCATTTCCTGGGGACACATCCACCCCTCCTACCACAGAGACGGGGAAAAGACTCTGTTGTAATTTACGGAATTCAAGTGGCTTTTATTATTCTCCGTTCCTTCGTCCCTCCCTCATCTGGAGTACTTCAGAGGGACCTGGATCCCAACGTCTAACGCGGGAAAGGCTGGCTGAGGATGATGGGATTTACAGTCAGGTTTGGAAATGCTTTTAAGAGGAAGCAAAGCTCTTCATGTGGCATTATATAGGGCGAATTCTGTGCCGGTCCCCTAAAAATGTATAACCTGAAGCTGTTTATTTTCCCGTCCCAACCCCGGCAGGCATCTGGGGAGAGTTAAAACCCTCTGGCAAAATAGGCTGCAAAAAAACGAAGCCGGAAGTCTGTCATTGCCCTTCATAGAGAATCTGATGTTTGAGCAGTGCTGCCTTCGGATCGAAACACTTCCCATGTTCGGTGTGCATGTAGGACCGCTGGTTTCGGTGGATGAGCTGGTGCCTGGTCAACTTATCCCTCCGAGAGAAATTTCTCCCACATTCGGGACACTTGAAAGGTTTTTCTCCCGTGTGGATTTTTTGATGACACATCAAGTGGACTCTCTGACGAAAACACTTCCCGCACTGGGGACATTCGTAGGGTTTCTCCCCCGTGTGAATCCGCTGGTGCCTCAGCAGAGGTTCTCGCGACGTGAAGCACTTCCCGCAAGCCAGGCATTCGTGCAGCTTCTCGCCCGTGTGGATCTTCTGGTGCTTGGTCAACGTCTGTCTGTGCCGGAACGATTTCCCGCACTGGCCACACCGATGGCGCCTCCCTTCCGTCTGCATGCCTTGGTCCCTCTTTACGGCTTTCCTGGTTTTACCGTTTTTCTCGTCCTTCGGGCGTTCGCGAGGCCCCTCCTCCGGGTGACTTTTCGGGTACACCGTCAAATCATTTCCCAGGCCGAAGTCTTTCCTTGCCTCTAAGGGTTCGGCTACTTGCTCGGCTGAACGGATCCTCTGGTGTTTACCCAAGTAACATTTATGCTGGATCGTTTCCTCCAAAGAAGGAAGTGGACGGGGTTTCCCTTGCACCTCCACGAATCCTGATCTGTAACAGCATTTCTGTCCTGGCTTCAGCGGCAGGGCCTTTCCCGCTTCTGCCTGCACGGTGGGGTCCTTCCCAACGGCTGTTGTGAGATCTTCTGAGAGGTCTCCCCATTCGTTCTTCCCCTTTGTTGCTGTCTTATCCACTTGGAATTCCCACCTCAGTCCATGAACATTAGAAGGGGCGGGAAACATCCACTGGGCATTGTCCGCTAAAGCCCTGGGCGTTTCTTCCAGTGCAGTCTCTCCGCGCTGAGAATTTTCCATCTTGATCCAACCTCGCCTGTCACCTGAAGAGAGAAGAAAGAGGTTCTGTGTTAGCAAAAACTTCAGAAGAGAAGGATTTAGGGCAGTGATGGCGAACCTATGACACGCGTGTCAGCACTGACACGCGTAGCCATTTTAGGTGACACGCGCAGCGGTCCCCAAACTACGGCCCGCTGAGGCCATTTACCCGGCCCCCGGCAACGTACGAGATTTTTTTACCATAAGCTCCCGAATCTCCCCTCCACTCTGCTGCTGAGCGTCTGGCGGCGGCAAGGAAGAAAGCCAGGGGGCGGGGAGGAAAGCACCCTATGGCAGAGCAGCAGCAGTTCCTCTCCCTGAAGGCGAGAAAGACCGCTTTCCTCCCCGCCCCCTGGCTTTCCTCCTCCTCCTCCTCCAGACGCTTAGCTGCAGACCGTCTTGGTCCCTCCAGTGCCGCTTTTTTGCTTCTTCGCCACCCCGCGGGAAGCCTGGAAGCCCTACAAGAGCGGCTGGAGGGGGCCGTAAGCAAGCCATCAGGACCCCCGCGCACTAACTTGTTGACGACCATGCCGTCCCGGATCGCGGGGAGGGGAGCTCTTCTCCTGCCAAGCGACGGCGAGGCCCTCCCAATGGTTGCCCGCCCAGGCCCTGCACTTGGAGCCGGGGCGACGGGCCTAGCCTCAGCTTACTTGGCCCTGACACGGCCGAAGCGTGGGGCGGAGTAGGCGGCTGCTGCTTCAGGCCCGCCCCCGAGCTGAGCTTCCTTTGGCTTCCTTCGAGGCAAAGTTGCAAAGCTCACCTGCTGCCTCGAAGGAAGCCAAAGGAAGCTCAGCTCAATGAGGATCGGCTGTTGGTCTCTTCAAGCTGCTGCCGCCCACTGTGGAGATCCCTTCGCCCGAACAGAGGTGGCGGCGGCGGGTTCAAGGGATCAACAGCCAGTCCTTTTCGGGGCTGCGTTGTTGCAGCGTCTGAGGCCGCCGCTGCCTCTGCCTCCAGGCGAAGGGATCTCTGCAGTGGGCGACAGCGGCAGCTTTAAGGGACCAACAGCCGGTCCTTTTCGGGGCTGCGTTGTTGCAGCCTCCGAGGCCGCCCACCAAGGAGATCCCTTCGCCTGGAGGCGGAGGCAGCGGCGGCCTCAGACGCTGCAACAACGCAGCCCCAAAAAGGACCGGCTGTTGGTCCCTTGAACCTGCCGCCGCCGCCTCTGTTCAGGCAAAGGGATCTCCGCAGTGGGCGGCAGCAGCTTGAAGAGACCAACAGCCGATCCTCATTGAGCTGAGCTTCCTTTGGCTTCCTTCGAGGCAGCAGGTGAGCTTTGCAGCTTTGCCTCGAAGGAAGCCAAAGGAAGCTCAGCTCGGGGGCGGGCCTGAAGCAGCCACCGCCTACTCCACCCCGCGCTTCGGCTGCACTGGGCAGCTCTAGCGGGTGCGGGGCAGCAGGGCAAGCCATGAAGATGGCACAGCCAAACGTGGGTCGAGCGGGAGGGCACTGAGTAGTAGCCATGGGGCGGCGGTGGGGTGGTTGGCTGCAAGGTACCAGCGGCGGCTGTATGTGTTGCAGGACGCTGTACATTGCTGCGCTGGGCATGGGGCTGGCACCTCCGTCCCAACCCAGCCAGCGGGCCAGTGCCAGCAATGTCCTGCGACCCGACGTCAGTGCCACCGTCTTGAAGCTCCTGCTTGCAGCCGATTGCCCTGCAGCGTGTTGCAGGGCAGAAAAAAAAAGAAGAGAGGAAGGAAGAGAGAAGAGAGAGAGAAAGCAAGAGAGAGGGAGAGAAAACAGAAGTGGTTGGGAGGGAATGTGAGAGAGAAAAATGAGAAAATGATGGAGGGAAAGAACGAAGGAGAGGGAAACAAAACAAATTAGAAAGAAGGAAAAAAAGGGAGAGGGAAGAGAGAAGTGGAAAGGAGGGAAGGGGGGAGGGGGGGAGGGAAAGAAGGAGAAATGGAGGGAAAAGGAAGGAAGGAAAGGAAGAAGAAATGGAGGGAACAAGGAAGGAAGAATGAAATGAATGGAGGGGCGGAGGAAGGAAGGAAGAGATAAATATAAAGGGGGAGAGGGAGAGGGAGGGGAAGAGGGGAAGGAAAGAAAAGAGAGAAAGAGAAAAAAGTGGAAGGAAGAGAGAAGGAAAGAAAGGAACAGAGAGAGTGAGAGAGAGCAAGAAAGAAAGAGTGAGAGAGGAAGGAAGAGAGTGAGAGTGTTTTTTTTTCAAGGTGACACACCACCCGAGTTATGCTCGGTTTTTTGGCGAATTTTGACACACCAAGCTCAAAAGGTTGCCCATCACTGATTTAGGGGCATAGTTCCCTCTAAGCTGAGCAGTGAGCAATCGCTCACTTAAAAATCATCATCAACTCAGAGTTTTCCAAACCTGCCCAGAAGCTGAGAGGGAAAGAGTGAGAGGGAAGGAGAGAGAGAGGAAGAGAGGAAGAGAGAGAAACAGATAGAAAAAAGAGAGGAAGGAAAAAAAGAAAAAGAATGGGAGTAAGGAAGAAAGAAAGAAAATCAAAATCTAGTTTGAAACTAGCTCAACTATTTAAGTGGCATTTTGATATTGATAGAGTTGCCCTATTATGAGCTCACTGTTATAGACACACAGTACAGTATTTTATTTTGAAATTCTCTGAGGCAAAACAGGGTGGGTTTTTTATTTATTTGTTTGTTTGTTTGTTTATTTGTTCATTTATTTATTATTTCTGTGCCGCCCAGTCCCAAAGGGACTGCCGCTCAGACACTATACTTTTCCGCCCACCCCCCAAACAAATTAGAGGGAACACTGTTTAGGAGTAGTGATTTCTGACAGTAACAGGTCCAAAGATGGGCTACAAGAATGGTGGAAGGTCTTAAGCATAAAACGTATCAGGAAAGACTTAATGAACTCAATCTGTATAGTCTGGAGGACAGAAGGAAAAGGGGGACATGATCGAAACATTTAAATATGTTAAAGGGTTAAATAAGGTCCAGGAGGGAAGTGTTTTTAATAGGAAAGTGAACACAAGAACAAGGGGACACAATCTGAAGTTAGTTGGGGGAAAGATCAAAAGCAACGTGAGAAAATATTATTTTACTGAAAGAGTAGTAGATCCTTGGAACAAACTTCCAGCAGACGTAGTTCATAAATCCACAGTAACTGAATTTAAACATGCCTGGGATAAACATATATCCATCCTAAGATAAAATACAGAAAATAGTATAAGGGCAAACTAGATGGATCATGAGGTCTTTTTCTGCCGTCAGTCTTCTATGTTTCTATAATGTCTACAATCAGTACTGGGTTCTGTTCTGCCAGCTTCTAGTACAAGCCTCCAATGAAAAGGAAATTGGTTCAAAACAGACACACACACGCAGTAGAATTCCAGTGAATGTTTTTATTGCAACAAAAGAGAAGCAAAACTCCGTTTTAGAATTCATAGAAACATAGAAACATAGAAGTCTGACGGCAGAAAAAGACCTCATGGTCCATCTAATCTGCCCTTATACTATTTTCTGTATTTTATCTTAAGATGGATATATGTTTATCCCATTCAAAGGGATTTCTTGAATAAACAAGGCAGTAATGGATTACAGTCCGATAACAAGGCAAGCAATAAATCAGCAATAAAGCAGTACTGTGTAGTTCGGCACAAATACTGTTTGTTCCAGACGTGGCAAAAATTTACAAGGATTTCTTTTCTTAAACTCCGTAATTCCCAACAACTACGATCAGATAAACTCCACGCTGCTAAGCCCGCACGCTGCCAATATAACAGCTGCTATAATTACGTGAGCCCCACCCAACCACAGGTGGATTCTCTATCGCCTGTAATAGTTCTTCAGTTGTTCTCTCCTCTGTATAACTCTACGCATGCGTGGGTCTAGCAATTCATCATCCGAATCTACCGAAGATAATGGAGATTGGCTTCCTGGGCTGTGTGCCAAGCTCCCCTCTTCCAAGTCACCCCCCACCTTCTTCTTCTTCCAAGGAAACTTCACTACCTGACTCTGTCGACAATAAAACAGGCCTATGACATGTTTCCCCTGCCTCCACCTCCACATTCCTTGGGGCAGGAGCTGGGCCAGAGCCAACTACAACAGGTTCCTACCGGTATGGGCCACGCTGTAGCTTCGGTGGGGGAAATGGAGCTGCGTGCACAGCTCTGTGTCGCCGGCAACTTTTGCGCCCGAGTGAGATTTTTGCACATACACGAGAAGCAAAATCTGGTGAGAAAATGCGCGAGAGAGCGAGATTTTGGCGATTTTTTGCTTCTGCGCATGCACAGGAGCAAAACATTCAATGGAATCTCGTTCACCCATCCCCTCGTGAGATTTTGCCTCCTGTGCATGTGCAGAAGCAAAATCTCACACGCGGACGTGCGCCACAATCATGGAACCCCGCGGGAAGTGCACCGGTAGAGGCAGGATCTGGCAACCTTTTGCTGTCTACTACCGTCCAGGTCATGGTTGTCCCAAAGGTGCTTTCTTGGTTTTATTTTTTTTTACTTTCTTATTTTTATTTTCTTTGAAAACGTTTCGAAACAAAATAAGAAAACCGTAGAGGTCCAATAGTCTTTCGAAAAACACTTTTGAGACAAGAAATTTTAATCCTGATGATAATTACCCTATTTTTCGGAGTATAAGACGTACCCTTCCCCCCCTAAAAGAGGGTGGAAATGTCGGTGCATCTTATACACCAAATACAGCCATTTTTGGCCTCCCAAAGCATCCCATTTTTTGTAAAACAGGTGGTTTTTCACAAAAACTGTGTTTTTTCCTTCCCCCAGCCCCCAGAAGCACTCTGCAGATTTCCTAGACACTCTGAGTGCCCCATTGTTTGCAAAAATGGATGAAAAATAGGTCTGTTTTTGCAAAAAATGGGGCACGCAGAGGGTTTGGAAGGCCTGCAGAGTGCTTCTGGGGACTGGGGAAGGCAAAAAGCCCCTGTTTTTGTAATAAAACGGGACACACAGAGGTTTTGCGAGGCTTACTTACTTTATTTATTTATTTAATTTGACTTATATGACGCCCACTCCTACATGACTCAGGGCGGCTCACAACAATGAAACAATACAATAAAAACGTCAAATTCCTTATTTATCGCTTTGAAATCTTGGTGCGTCTTATACACAGGTGCATCTTATAGTCCGAAAAATACGGTATAATTTATTCTACACTTTAAGGGTCCATCTTACGTTGAGGACTCCCTGTACAAACAGCTCCATGGTTTTATGATGGTTTCCTGGATTTATCCTGAATTTCAATAAGTTCCCCTCCCTACCCGCTCTTTGACTCACATCCTTCCTTCTGCAGATCCTCCTCCACTGACGCGTTTATCTGGTCCGTCGTCCTGGAGGTCTCCTCGGGATCGTTTCCGCCATACAAAGAACTTTCCATTTTGATCCAGTTTCTGTTCTTGACACCTGAAGGAATATTTTTAAAAAGGGATATCTTTTTAAGTCTTCGGTTTTGATCACTTCTGTGAGTTCCATTGCTTTGTTCGAACTCGTGTCTTCCTTGGTTGCACGAACGCAGCCATCCGTACTGTTGACATGTCTCGGTATAGCTAGGCTACGAGACCTTCGACATACACCGAGCAGAGAATTTTAACAGAGCGTGGGTATGTGATAAAGCCAAAGAAAACAAAGACACAGATTTAGTTATGCTTAATAAGTACTATTTACATATAGACAAAAGATAGAAACAATTCCATAACAAGCACTAAGCAAATACAATAAAATACGCACGAAGCTAGGCAAAGTAAAAATGACCGAGCAGAAATGTGCGTCGCAGCGTCATTTGAGGGAAGGAGTACTGGCGCCCTCTAATGACGAACCAGCCTAGAATATTTAACAGTTAAAGTGACAGTACAGTTTTACAGTGGCAACTGTAACATTTAAAGTGACAGTACAAGTTTACAGTGGCAAACCCTAACAAACATGTACCCTATACTAAAATGTACGGATGTCAATGAGCTCAAAAGCACCTACCCAAACAATCCGCGTTGCCGTTCTCCTCCTGCAGGACTTGCCAGAATATGGTCCGTTGACCCGGCTGGATCAGACCCTGCTCCATCGTCTGCAGAGGAGCTCCTGTCTCTTGGAGGCTCATTGATCCCTACAAGCAAGGATACAAGCCATCAACTTAACTTGATGGAACGGATGAAGAGATGACATGCTAACCTAGAGCAGTGTTTCCCAACCTTGGCAACTTAAAGATATCTGGACTTCAACTCCCAGAATTCCCCAGCCAGCATTCGCTGGCTGGGGAATTCTGGGAGTTGAAGTCCAGATATCTTCAAGTTGTCAAGGTTGGGGAACACTGACCTAGAGAATGGGGAAGGCATGAGTGAGCCATCACCCTTCATGGCACCGGACCAGATTATCTCAGGGACCGCCTTCCGCTGCATGAATCCTAGCGACCAGTTAGGTCCCACAGAGTGGGTTTCTCCGGGTCCCGTCAACCAAACAATGTCGCTTGGCGGGATCCAGGGGAAGAGCCTTCTCTCTGGCGGCCCCGGCCCTCTGGAACCAACTCCCCACAGAGATTGGAATTGCCCCCACCCTCCTTGCCTTTCGTAAACTCCTTAAAACCCACCTCTGCCGCCAAGCATGGGGGAATTGAGATACTCTTTCCCCTAGGCCTCTACAACTTTATGTATGGTATGTCTGTACATATGTTTGGTTTTATAATAAGGGTTTTTAACTGTTTTAATATTGGATTATTATTATATGCTGTTTTATTGCTGTTGTTAGCCGCCCCGAGTCTGCGGAGAGGGGCGGCATACAAATCCAATAGATAGATAGATAGATAGATAGATAGATAGATAGATAGATAGATAGATAGATAGATAGATAGATAGATGACAGGCAGAAAGACAGACAGACAGATAGATAATGCAGACATAAACATAGTGATAGATGATAGACAGAGAGAAAGAGATTGATGAGAGAGAGAGAGAGAGAAGGGCAGAGAGGCAGAAAAATATCACCTACCTCAATTTGTTCAGCTTCACTCATATCTGGTCCTTCCAGAGAAAACGAACTAGCATGACTTGGGCATTTAATTCCACTGTCTGCAAAGGGTGGAAGGGGATTTTAGAAAGCA
Source organism: Erythrolamprus reginae (assembly GCF_031021105.1). Classification (NCBI taxonomy): domain Eukaryota; kingdom Metazoa; phylum Chordata; class Lepidosauria; order Squamata; family Dipsadidae; genus Erythrolamprus; species Erythrolamprus reginae. The sequence continues at coordinate 20,030,457 of NC_091951.1, read as the reverse complement.
AAATCAGACATCCTATTCGTTCCTTAGTTGACTAGATAGGAAACACTACCACTCGAGCTGCACACAACCTGTACAGCGTTCCAAGTAGCATCCGAGAAATAAATCAGAGTCTAAGGCTTCGCCTTCTTCAGAGTTCCAATTTATTAACAGGGCCAGGTTAGCACAACTGGAGAAACCTGAATCTAAAGTCACGAGGGTATCCCCACCTGGGTTAGAGTTCATCTCCGGAACCGCCTGCTACCGCACGAATCCCAGCGACTGATAAGGTCTCACAGAGTTGGCCTTCTCCGGGTCCCGTCGACTAAACAATGTCGTTTGGCGGGCCCCAGGGGAAGAGCCTTCTCTGTGGCGGCCCCGGCCCTCTGGAACCAACTCCCCCCCCGGAGATTAGAACTGCCCCCATCCTCCCTGTCTTTCGTAAACTACTCAAGACTCATTTATACCTCCAGGCATGGGGGAGTTGAGATAGCTCTTCCCCCTAGGCCATTACAAGTTATGCATGATATGTTTATGTGTATGTTTGGTTTTATAATAAGGGTTTTTAGTTGTTTTTTATTATTGGATTGTACATGTTGTGTTTATTATTGTTGTTAGCCTGCGGAGAAGGGCGGCATACAAATCCAATTAATAATAATAATAATAATAATAATAATAATAATAATAATTATTATTATTATTATTATTATTATTATTATCTCCTCCTACACAAGTCCATCGCTTGAACCATACGTCTTCTGCCAGCGTATCCTGAAACCCCCAGCAACTTGGTCAAAGTGTATAAAATCATGCACGGGATAGAAAAGGGGGATAGAGAAAAATTCTTCTCTCTATCACGCAATACCAGGACGAGGGGCCACTCCCTAAAGCTCATAGGTAAGAAAGCGAGGACAAACAAAGGGAAATATCTCTTCACTCAGAGGGTCGTTGGTTTGTGGAATTCACTTCCAGAAGAGGTCGTGACAGCTGTCAGCCTTGATAGCTTCAAGGCAGGATTAGACAGATTCAAGGATGCCAAGTGTATCGGTGATTATTGAAACAGACGTCCATGTGCCGCCTCTATGTTGGTTGAGGCAGGCAGGATTCCCTTGAGTACCGTTTCTTGGTATTTCAAGAGATAGGGAGGGTCTTGCCTTCTCTTTCTACTCAAGATCCCTATGTACAATTGGTGGGCCACTGTGTGACACAGAATGCCGGACTCGATGGGCTTTGGCCTGATTCAGCATGGCTCTTCTTAAGTTCTTATGTTCAACTTCCGGCCAGATGCTGAACAAAGGCTGACCTTGAGAACCTAAAAGGAATGTGTCACGCATGCAGCCACCCTCCATCCTCCCCAAGTTCCCACAGCAAGAAACATTCTAAAGCATTTAAGTGTGGCAGGCCAGAGGCTTCAATAAAAAATGGCTTTGGCCTGAAACCTAGCTTGTACGCAACCAAGATCTGTTGCATATGCAACTGGCCATCCCTATGTCCATCCGTCCCCCCACCAGTCCCCAAGCATTGTTGTCTGGGGAGTTGAAATCCCCCCATCTTACAGTTGCCGCGATTGAGAGACGCTCGTCCAAAGGCCTCCACTTGGGACTCCTTACCTAGCAAGCTGGGATCCCGGCTACTGTTCAGCTTGCCATCTTTGTAGATCTGCCCGCTTCCAGGGTTCAAGTTCTCTTCCTCCTCCCCTTCCAGAGGACCCAGGCACACCTCCTGCAGCGATCGGAGAAACGAGCAACAACAAAACCACATTAAAAAAGAAAGAAAAGGCAATGGACTTCCTGCATCACTGAATCCTCAAATTTCTTGACTCCCATCTTTTTAAGGCATGGGGGTCAAAATTTCATTGAGGGCCACCTCAGGGTTGTGTTTGACCTGTGGGGGGCAGGGGCAGTAATGGGCTCCTAAGGGTAAGGTCCAGGTACGCAGAATCGGTAGAAATTTTTTTCTCTTTTTCCCCTTCTGGGCTCCAGACACCAGCAACCCAGGATTCCTGACGAACTGCTATCATATACTCTTCCAAACCCGCATGCTGCTATTTATAGCAGCAGCCCTAATTACTGGAGCCCCACAGGTGGCCTCATTTTCTCTTGTAATAATCCTTCAGTTGTTGTCTCCTATGCATCACTCTACGTCGTTTGGCGGGGCCTAGGGGAAGAGCCTTCTCTGTGGGGGGCCCGGCCCTCTAGAATCAGGTCCCCCCCAGAGATTGGCCTTGCCTCCACCCTCTTCGCCTTCTGCAAGAGTCTTAAGACTCACTTATGCCGCCAGGCATGGGGTGATTACATCTCAGCCCCCTGGCCGACGAAAGGTTATGTATGGTGGTTGTTCAAATGGGTATGATTGATTTTTTTTAATACAGCTAACGATTTTAGAGTACAGTAGTTTATTTAATTTTACTTAATTGGATTTAGTGCATTGTATCGTATTGTTGTGAGCTGTTGTGAGCCGCCCCGAGTCTTGGGAGAGGGGAGGCATACAAATCTAATAAATTGTTGTTGTTGTTGTTGTTATTATTATTATTATTATTATTATTATTATTATTATATCATCCTGTGTATAATTCGACTGTGTGCTTGTTTTTTATATATTGGGGTTTCTTTTGGATTTTTTAACCTAAAACTGTAGTTTAGATTGCTAAATATTAGATTTGTTACTATGTACTGTTTTTTACCATTGTTGTGAGCCGCCCCGATCTACGGAGAGGGGCGGCATATAAATCCAATAAATCTAATCTAATCTAATCTATTATTATATGTTGTAAGCCGCCCCGAGTCTCCAGAGAGGGGTGGCATATAAATCCAATAAATATAAATATATAATATATTTTGTTTTATCCTTGTACGCCGCCCTGAGTCCGTCAGGAGAAGGGTGGCCTATAAATTGAATGAATGGATGGATGGATGGATGGATAGATGGATGGATGAATGAATGAATGAATGAATGAATAAATGGGAGAAACTGAATTGGCTTATAAACTGCAGGCTCCTCTTAATAACAGTAATGATTCACTTAACAACCTTTAAAAAAAAAAAGAAATCTGTAAAACAGAAAACAACTTAGTTACTGTAACAGTGTGTTCGTCTAGCGATGGAAAATTTGTTTAGCGATGGAAAATCTGGGCTCATTTGCAGTCGTTAAGTCGAGGACTGATCATGAATCCAACTCCGCGTCGTTAAAAACATTCCATATGCCTGCTAGTTTGCAGGTACTACCCCCCACTCTTTTTCTCTCTTTTCTTTCTTTCTCCTTCTTTCCTTTCCTCCTTCTTTTCTTTTCTATCTCACCTCCAACTACCTTTCCTTTCCACGTCACCCTTGGGCTATTAAATACTACAGTTATAAGATTATCCAAATAAGAATATTGAATATAAAACAATTACATATAGACAAATATTTGGAATGTATATACAACAATATATATAAGCTGCTGTATAAAAATATTGTTTACCCCATCCCCCTCCTACTTCTCTTTTTTGTATTGCCATCCCCCCTTTCCCTGTTTTTTTTATAACCTAATAAAGTATATTTTTAAACATTTAAAAAAAAAAAACGAAAACTGACCTGCCATTTTCTGGTTTCGTCCTCCTGCTGGTTCAACAGGAAGTCCTCCACCAGGGCCACCGCTTGGGAACAGGTGTCCGCTCCTCCTGCCCGGATCCAGCTCTGGAGGTCCGATGGGAGGCTGGCCAGGAACTGTTCCAGGATCAGCAGCTCCAGGATCTGCTCCTTGGTGCGTCTCTCTGGCCTCAGCCACTGGTGGCAAAGCTCCCGGAGTTGGCTGTGGATCCTCCGGGGATCTCCCACTTCCCGGCAGCAGAATTGCCTGAAGTATTGGCGTCGCGCCTCCATCTTGATGGCTTCCTCTCGCAAGATGGCCGCCTTCACTTTCGCGTAGTCGTCCCGGTCTCCGTGTTCCAAGCTTTGGAAAGCCTCCTCGGCTTCGCCACTCAAAGCGGGGAGGAGGCGGGCCACCCACTCTCCTCTGGGCCAATGGCAGGCTTGGCCCACCTGCTCGAAGGAGGCCAAGAAGGCCTTGGGGTCCTCCCAGGGGGAGGCCTCTGAAGGAACAGGATTCCCCGCCCCGGTTTGACCGGGCTGAAGTGTCCTGAGGAACTCTTGCCACTGGGTTTCCCAGCGCTGTTGCATCACCTTGCAAGTGTCCCTTTGGCCCACTTGAGGTCCGGCCCCTTGTAAACCATCTGCCGTATATTCCAGCCGAACAGCACAGCTCAAGTTTTCAACATCTTCCGGTCCATGGCGATGGGACCTGGCGAGTCCTTGCCTTCCTTGTTTCATCTCTTTTCCGCTTTGGTCAAGCGTGGCAAACCGAGATTTTGTTGTCTGGAAAACAAGATGGTAGCAACAGCAATAGCATTTAGACTTATATTATTATTGTTATTATTGTTATTATTGTTATTATTATTATTATTATAGAAACATAGAAACATAGAAGTCTGACGGCAGAAAAAGACCTCATGGTCCATCTAGTCTGCCCTTATACCACCTTCTGTATTTTATCTCAGGATGGATATATGTTTATCCCAGGCATGTTTAAATTCAGTTACTGTGGATTTATCCACCACGTCTGCTGGAAGTTTGTTCCAAGGATCTACTACTCTTTCAGTAAAATAATATTTTCTCATGTTGCTTTTGATCTTTCCCCCAACTAACCTCAGATTGTGTCCCCTTGTTCTTGTGTTCACTTTCCTATTAAAAATACTTCCCTCCTGGACCTTATTTAACCCTTTAATATATTTAAATGTTTCGATCATGTGCCCCCTTTTCCTTCTGTCCTCCAGACTATACAGATTGAGTTCATTAAGTCTTTCCTGATACGTTTTATGCTTAAGACCTTCCACCATTCTTGTAGCCCGTCTTTGGACCTGTTCAATTTTGTCAATATCTTTTTGTAGATGAGGTCTCCAGAACTGAACACAGTACAGTAATACCTCATGATACGAATTTAATTGGTGCAAGGAGGAGGTTCGTAAGATGAAAGGTTCGTAAGACGAAACATTGTTTCCCATAGGAAACAATGTAAAGTCAATTAATCCGTGCAACCAAAAAAACGGCTTTCGGCGACTGCTGGGAAGCCGCGCGGCTGTTTTAAAAGGTGACAGCCGGCCTGGGGGGCTTGCCAGCACCCCCCCGAACCCGGGTTCGGGGTTCGGGGGTGTGCTGGCAAGCCCCCCAGGCCGGCTGTGAAATTTTAAAACACCCGCGCCGCTTCCCAGCTGTCTCCTGAAGCCGAAGGCTAAAGCCGAACTTCTGCGTTCGGCTTCGGGAGACAGCTGGGAAGCGGCGCGGGTGTTTTAAAAGGTCGCAGCCGGCCTGGGGGGCTTCCCAGCAACCTCCCGAACCGAACCCGGGGTTCAGCAAAATTTTGCCTCTTCTTACGAACTTTGTTCGAGTTACGAACCGGCGTTCGGGAGGCTTCTGGGAAGCCCCGCCGCCTGGCTGTCACCTTTTAAAACAGCCGTGCGGCTTCCCAGCAGTCTCCGAACGCCGGTTCGTAACTCGAAAAAAGTTCGTAAGAAGAGGCAAAATTTTTCTGAACCCCAGGTTCATATCACGAGTTGTTCGTAAGACGAGGGGTTCGTATCTTGAGGTACCACTGTATTCCAAATGTGGCCTCACCAGCATTCTATATAGCGGGATCATAATCTCCCTCTTCCTGCTTGTTATACCTCTAGCTATGCAGCCAAGCATCCTATTATTATTATTATTAATTATTATTATTATTATTATTATTATTATTAATTAGATTTGTATGCCGCCCCTTTCCGTAGACTTGGGGCGGCTCACAGCAATGATGAAAACAATATATAATGACATATCTAATAGTTAAACTCTAAAATAACAATAATACATTTGAAAAGTCTAAAAAATAAGAAACCCCAATATATAAAACCATACATGCAGTCATATCATACACAGAAAACTACATAGGCAGGGGGAGATGTTTCAGTTCCTCTTCATAGTGGTTTTACAGCCTTCTCTAAGCAGTTTACACAATCAGCCTATTGCCCCCAACAATCTGGGTCCTCATCTTACCCACCTCGGAAGGATGGACGGCTGAGTCAACCTTGAGCCGGTGGTGAGATTTGAACTGCTGAACTACAGGTAGCAGTTAGTTGAAGTAGCCTGTAGTGCTGCACTCTAACCACTGCGCCACCCCAGCTCTGCCCTCTTCGGTAGGCAGATGGGTTCACTTTTGGTCTACTGAATGGTGGTGGAGAGCTAGCTAGGCCTACAGCAGTGTTTCCCAACCTTGGCAACTTGAAGAGATCTGGACTTCAACTCCCCGAATTCCCCAGCCAGCGAATGCTGGCTGGGGAATTCTGGGAGTTGAAGTCCTGATCTCTTCAAGTTGCCAAGGTTGGGAAACACTGGCCTAGAGGTCGCCTTCTTGACTTTCCACCCACAATTGGAGCTTCAAAGTTTCCATCGCTATGCAAGTTGGTTGTTAAGTGAGGTTTGTCCCATTTTACAATTTTGTTCACGAGACCACGGGGATGCTGCAACATAGAGACATAGAAGACTGACGGCAGAAAAAGACCTCATGGTCCATCTAGTCTGCCCTTATACTATTTCCTGTATGTTATCTTACAATCGATATATGTTTATCCCAGGCATGTTTAAATTCAGATACTGTGGATTTACCAACCACGTCTGCTGGAAGTTTGTTCCAAGGATCTACTACTCTTTCAGTGAAATATTTTCTCACGTTGCTTTTGATCTTTCCCCCAACTAACTTCAGATTGTGTCCCCTTGTTCTTGTGTTCACTTTCCTATTAAAAACACTTCCCTCCTGAACCTTATTGAACCCTTTAACATATTTAAATGTTTCGATCATGTCCCTCTTTTCCCTTCTGTCCTCCAGACTATACAGATTTAGTTCATTAAGTCTTTCCTGATACGTTTTATGCTTAAACGGATCAGGATCATCATCATCATCTTAACCACTGTGTTTCCATTGCAGGATGAAGGCCTCTTCTGTATGTTTCCAATCTATACGATCCTGAGCTTTCTTTTGCCAATTGGGCCTGCAATACTTGTTATACACAATCCATTACGGTTTGGTACCATAGCTCACTTCAAACAACTAAGATGCAACACCATCCGGCTTTGGTTATTACCATTGCAGTCTGCAAACCATGACTGGCCGAAAGGTTTGCAGCACTGTTTATCAGATCCCTTTCTTTCTTTCTTTCTTTCTTTCTTTCTTTCTTTCTTTCACTTTCTCTTTTTTCTTTCTTACTTATTCTTTCTTTTTTCTTTCTTTTCCTCTTTCTCTTTTTTCTTTCTTTCTCTTCTTTCTCTCTCTCTTTCCTTCCTTGCTCTTTCCTTCCTTTTCTTTTTCTTCCTTCATTCCCTTTTTTCCTTTGTTCCTCTCCTTTTCCCTCCTTCCGTCTCTTCCTTTCCCCCCCTTTTTCTTGCTTCCTTCCCTTTTCCCTTTCCTTTTTCCTCCTTCCTTTTTCCTTTCCTCTTTTTCCTTCCTTCCTTTCCTCATCTCTCTCTCTCTCTCTCTCATCTACCTACCTACCTACCAGTAATCTATGAGGTTTATCCGGAACGTAAGGTTACAAGGCATGTAGCTCTCTGGGGAAATGTTCGCGGGGGTAGTTGGTATTACTATCGTGTAGCAAGAAGCCAGCGGAAGAGAACGAGCAGTGCCAATGGTCAGTAGGTCATCAACTGGTGTTGTGGTGAAGGTTAGAGATGAGCATTCTCACTCCATTTCCCTCCAAGTGCGAAGTGCGCGCTGTAATACGCTACCTGAATGCTAAGGCAGTGTTTCCCAACCTTGGCAATTTAAAGATATCTGGACTTCAACTCCCAGAATTCCCCAGCCAGCAAATGCTGGCTGGGGAATTCTTGGAGTTGAAGTCCAGATATCTTCAAGTTGCCAAGGTTGGGAAACACTGTGCTAGGGGCATGAACACTGGTGCGATGGGTGCCCAACATTTGCGCATGAGAGGTGCCCAAGATTTATCTCGCCGATTGCTGAGTTTTGAATTTGATGATTAGGGGACTAGAGGCTAAAACATACGGAAAAACGGTTGCAGGAACTGGGTATGTCTAGTTTAAGGAAGAGAAGAACTAAGGGTGACATGATAGCAGCCTTCCAATATCTCAGTGGTTGCTACGAAGAACAGGGAGTCAACCTATTCTCCAAAGCACCTGAGGGTAGGACAAGAAGCAATGGGTGGAAACTAAACAAGGAGAGAAGCAACCTAGAACTAAGGGGACATTTCCTAACAGTTAGTACTATTAATCTATTAAACTATTGATCCGTGGAACAACTTGGCACCAGAAGTTATGAATGCTCCAACACTGGAAGTTTTAAAGAAGATGTTGGATAACCATTTGTCTGAAATAGTGTAGGGTTTCCTGCCTAAGCAAAGGGTTGGACTAGACCAGTGTTTCCCAACCTTGGCAACTTGAAGATATTTGAACTTCAACTCCCAGAATTCCCCATCCAGCATTCGCTAGCTGGGGAATACTGGGAGTTGAAGTCCAAATACCTTCAAGTTGCCAAGGTTGGGAAACACTGGACTAGACGACCTCCAAGGTCCCTTCCAACTCTGTTATTATTATTTATTTATTTGATTTGTATGCCGCCCCTCTCCGCAGACTCGGGCCGGCTCACAGCAACAACAAAACAATGTACAACAAATCCTAATAATTAAAAAAACACTAAAAACCCCATTATTAAAAGCAGACATACACACAACCATACCATGCATAAACTGTATAGTCCCGGGGTGAGATGTCTCAATTCCCCCTTGCCTGACGGCAGAGATGGGTTTTAAGGAGTTTGCGAAAGGCAAGGAGGGTGGGGGCAGTTCTAATCTCCGGGGGGAGCTGGTTCCAGAGGGTCGTGGCCGCCACAGAGAAGGCTCTTCCCCTGGGTCCCGGAGAAGGCCAACTATTATTATTAAATATTATTAGACAGTAATAGCAACTTCCCCCCCAAAAAAACTTTCCTCACAGAGAGCTACGTCTTGTAACTTTACTTGCCGGACCACCCTCGTTAGATTCAACATCTCTGTCTCTCTCCATCATCATCTTACTGTTCCACGCATTTATTTATTTATCGACTCATTAATTCCGAGGTTTTTTTTTAAAGCCAGCCAACGCCAGCTGACTTTCTGGCCACCCACCAAACAGGAAGGAGGCACAGAACTCAACCCCGCAAACGCGGCCAAAGCTGGGCACAAAGTTTGGCCACTTGCCGCTGCCCCGGCCGGGCTCCTCCGTCCGACGGGAGCGACCTAAGGAGCGGTGGCGGCGGTTGAGAGCCACATGAGGTTCCGAGTGGCCCCGGGGAGCCCACCGACCGTACCGGAAGCGTCGGAGGCGGGGGCGGCGTGCGGAAGGCGCCCCGGCTGCTCTTGCGGGAAGGGAAGGCGGCGGGTGGAACTCGCGGGGCGGCCGGCTGCCTCCTGAGCGGGGCGGCGGGAACGGAGGTCGGCGGCTCTCTGCGGCGCGCCAGGCCCGGCGGCTCCGTCCGCTCCCTCAGCGCTTCAATGGCGGCGGCGGCGGGGAGATGATGCGCGGCCGCCCTCTCCTGGCCGGATGGACGGAGCGGAGGAAGGACGCGGAGGAAGGCAGCCGGGACCAGCTGGAGGCTCCAGGCGGAAGGGAGACGCGCCGGATAGCGCTTTGAGGAAGCAGGTTGCTTCGACGCGCCCCGCCCCGCTCGGCTGCTGAGGAGCTCTCGGAGGTGGGCTGAGCCTCAAGTGGGCCTCTGAAGGGAGCCAGCCTCCCCTTCCTCCCTCTCTCCCTCCTCTCCTTCTTTCCGCCCCCCTTTCTTCCTCCTCCCTCTCTACCCACTTTTCCTCCTTTCTTCCTCCCCTCCTTTCCTTCTTTCCTCCTGCCTCCCTCCCTCCCTTTTCCTTCCTTCTTTCCTGCCTCCCTCCTTTTTCTCCTTTCCTCTCTCCATTTCCTTCCTTCTCTTCCCTTTCTGTTCCTCCCTCTCTCTCCTTCCTTCCTCCTCTCTACCTCTTCTCCCTCACCTCTTGCCTCCCTCCCTTTTCCTTCCTTCTTTTATGCCTCCCTCTCCCTCCTTTTTCTCCTTTCCTCTTCCCTTTCTGTTCCTCCCTCCCCCTTCCTCCCTCTCCCTCCTTTTCTCTCTATTTCCTTCCTTCTGTCTTTCCTTTGTTCCTTCTTCCCTCCCTTCCTCTCCTTCCTTCCTTTCCTGCCTCCCTCTCTTCCTCCTTTTCCTCTCCATTTCCTTCCTTCTTTCTCTCCCCTTTCTGTTGCTTCCTCCCTCTCTTCCCCTCCTTCCTTCCTTCCGTCCTTCTTTCCTCCTGCCTCCCTCTCCTTTTCCTCCTTTCCTTTCCTTCTTTCTCTCCCTTCTTTTTTAAAAAAAATATTTTATTAATTTTCCAAAAAACAAAGATGACAAACATAACATACAACATTTAGTGGAGCTACAGTCGCTCCGCTCAAAGTAGAAGTCATCATCATAGTAATGGGGAAAAAATTCTTCTACAAAATATATATATAAACGTATAAGATAAAAATATCAATTTTAATATAATAAATCTAAATATATATCAAAATTTGTAAATATATATGTAAGAAACAGAAGTTTTAAGAGAAGAAAGAAGAATTTAGGTTTATTTTAGTAAATAATTGCCCTCTAACACAGTTCTACTAAATTCAATTCAAAATAATATAACAACACTTATCTCTTTTTCCTTGTTTCCCACCTTTCTGCCCTTTCTCTCCCCTTTCTTTCTGTTCCTTCCTTCCCCCCTCTACTTTTTCCTCCTTTCCACTCTCCTTTCCATCCATCCATCCATCTCTTTCTCTCTGTCTGTCTGTCTACCCATCTATGAGAGTCATTAAAGGATGCCTTTCACGGAAGACATTTTAAGGATGACGAGATGATTCGCACAGTGCAGAAATGGCTTCATGACCAAACAAGGAACTGTACCAACAGGTCATACACACCCGTGTGTCTCGCTGAAGGAAGGCCATAGAATGGGACAGAGATTACGCAGAAAAATAGGGAGTGTAGAAGAAACATCATGTTTTCTTGCGTTCAATAAATAATTGTTAAAGAAAAAAATGTGGTGCATTACTTTCTGGGCGACCCTCATATTTATCTGTCCTCTATCTAATCATCTCTATCGATTTATCTATCCATCCCATCTATATACAGTATCTATCCATCTATCTATCCATCCATCCATCGCATTTTATTTATTGGCTTATTCATTCAGATGAATTTTCAACCCATCTCCAGTGGACTCTGGATCAGACGAAAAACTGAAAAAGGCATAGAAACAGTAAACGATATTAAATTGTTATATTTAACTGTAGATTTAGTTACTGGTTGTTGATAAATGGATGTGTTACTAGTAATCCTGAGTATGGCTACTATCAGATAGCATCCCTGCAGAATAGCATCATTTGCATGCAAAACTGCCAGTTGCTTCTCGTCCCCAACCCTAGAAATATTTCAAAATGGCTTCTGTGTGGAAGAGCAGAGAGCCTTCCTCTTTTGTTGAATTCTTCTTAAGTGTAGCATCTACAACCAGACACAACATTTTGTCTGTGGTTTGACCAAAATGAAATAAAAGTACAACAATTACTTCCCATACTCTGTTGATGGAGCCTAAAGTTACATTTTCCTATTGTGTAGCTGTCCTACATTGTTGACTTATTTACAAACAATGCTATTTCTAAGATTCATTTCAGAAGTAATATTAGTAAATCAGATATTCCTTGTTCTTTCATATGCCATTTCTGTTTCTTAATTAAACTTCCTTAGGGAATAGGCCAGAGATAGCTTCTGGCTTACCTCGCTGCTGGTTTGCATCCTCATGTCGTATAGGCAGTGCTAAAAGCCCAGCTTATTCACAGAAGCGAAAAACAAGATGGCAGCACCCGTTCGGGGTGGGTGGGTGTCCAGCTGGCCATTAAAGCCTTACATGGCTTAGGGCCAGGTTATCTTCGAGACCACCTTCTGTCACACAACTCCCAGCAACCAGTGAGATCCCAGAGAGTTGATCTCCTCCAGGTCCCATCAACTAAATAGTGTCAGCTGACGGATTGGGTGGGGAAGGGCCTTCTCTGTAGCTGCCCTGGATCTGTGGAACCAATTACCTCCGGAGGTCAGGACTGCTCCCATCCTATTGGCCTTCCAAAAAGCAGTTAAGATCTGGCTTTTCCAACAGGCCTGGGGCCGTTGAGCTCGCAGTTATAATCGATGAGATCCAGCCATGGAATGATATGTATGGGTTTTAATTGTTCTAATGCTTAAGATGTTTTTAATATTGTATTCTATTGTTAAGCTGCCTGGAGTCCTTTGGGAGTTTGGATAACTTTAATTTAATTAATTAATTAATTAATTTATAAATTTAAATTTATATTAATGAATGAATTAATTAAAATAAAATATTAACTTTAAAAAAATTTAACATTTCCAAGGCTGTCTGGATTCTAGAATATGTATCTTAATAAGCAATAACTTTCTGAATCAATTCAATTTAAACTCCTGAATTAAAATTAAAATGGAATTCAGTGCCAGGAAATGTCCTAAGCCAGTGATGGTGAACCTATGGCACAGGTGGCACACAGAGCCATATCTGCTGGCAGATGAGCTGTTGCCCTAGCTTAGCTCCAACATGCATGTGTGTGCCGGCCAGCTGATTTTTTGCTTGCACAGAGGTTCTGGGAGGGTGTTTTGGGCTTCCAGAGAGCCTCCGAGGGGATGGGACGTTTTTACCCTCTCCCAGTTGCAGGGAAGCCTTTGGAGCCTGGGGCGGGCAAAACACAAGTCTATTGGGCCCACCAGAAATTGGGAAACAGGCCGTTTCCGGCCTCCAGAGAGCCACTGGGGGGTGGGGGAAGCTGTTTTCGCCCACGCCAGGCATTGAATTGTGGATGTGGGCACTCATGCATGTGCGATAGCACACACTTTCGGCACCTCTGGAAAAAAAGCTTCGCCATCACTGTCTTATAAGCAAATGATCAAGTTTCAATCCTGAATTACCTTCGCAAACTTTTTTTTGGTGAAGCTTTGAGGAAATCCTGCCTGATTGATGTAGGAATGTACACAGTACTGACAACATTCTTTTAATTTCAAATTACTATAAGCAGACTACAGTTCATCAAATCTTGTATGACATCTCTGGTGATAGTTTGTTTGTTTGTTTATTTATTATTTATATTTATATGCTGCCCACTCCAATAGGATTCAGTTTCCGTTACTTACAGATACAATAGTACCTCTAGATACGAGCTGCTCCACATGCGAGTATTCCAAGTTACGAGCCACGACGGGAGCGAAATTTCTGTTCCAGACCCGAGCTCAAATTCAGGATACAAGCCAAGCTTCCACTACGTGGCGTAAGAATCCTTGCTTCTGGTTATCTCCGTGGGGAAAAACAAAGTCTAAAGCCATTTGTTCCAGATACGAGTTGATCGACATACGAGCTCCGTTCTGGAACGAATTAAACTCGTATCTAGAGGTACTACTGTACTTCCATATGCAGTGAGGTTTCTCCTGTTTTCTTAATTATATGTATCAGTTGAGTTTGTCTAAGAAGATTCTCAGTTCCTGGTCGTCCCAAAAGTGCTTTTTCAAAAGGCAAGTTTTTCCTTGAAGACGTTTTGCTTCTCATCACAAGAAACATCTTCAGTTTTGACCGAATAGTGGAAGATGGATTTATATTCCTTCCAGTTATCTGGTCGTTAGTGCTATTTCTGAGAACGGTTGAGGCCACTTGAAGGTTTATCTCTGCCCTCAGGGTCACCTGAACAGTGCAAATTCGTGTGGAACTGCTGAAAGGACTATGGCGGACTCAGTTACCTCTCATACTAAGAGCACTGATAGAGTCTCTCTCTGGTATGAGTTCTTTGATGGCTCTTCAGATTTCCTGCCTGCCTAAAATACTTCCCGCACTGTGAGCATTTGTAGGGTTTCTCTCCGGTGTGAATCATCTGATGTCTCTTCAAGTTAATGGATGTGCTGAAACACTTCCCGCAATGCGAACATTTGTAGGGTCTCTCTCCCGTGTGAAACCTCTGGTGGGTCTTCAGGTATCCCGACTGACTGAAGTATTTATTGCAGTGAGAACACTTGTAAGGTTTCTCTCCCGTGTGAAACCTTAGGTGCGTCTTCAGGTATCCCGCCTGCCTGAAATTTTTCCCACACTGGGAACATTTGTAAGGTTTCTCTCCGGTGTGAAACCTTTGGTGCAACTGCAGACATCCAGCCCGGCTGAAACACTTCCCACACTGAAAACATTCGTACGGCTTTTCTCCGGTGTGACCTCTCTGGTGTAGTTTCAGGTTTCTTTTCGAACTTAAGCGTTTCCCGCACTGCGAGCATTCGTACTGTCTATTTTCAGTCGGGCACGTTGAGATTCCCCTGGGCGAGTTTGCGCGAGTAACGCTTTCCTCACATTCGGAAGACTGACGAGGTTTTTCATTCTGACAATGGCTTTCTTTCCCATGTTCAAAGAATGTGTGTGGTTTCTCACTTTTTTTGGCTTTCTCCGGTAGCCTAGTTGAGGAATTAGGCTGGACGTTTTCTTCGGAATTGGGATGTTCTATATAATCTTGGCTGGAATGGATGACGTCAAGTTCTACTCTATAGCGATACCTTCTACCGTATTTGGAGAACATAGGCATTTCTTCCTTACTGGGCCTACTAGTATTTTGGATATTTTCGATACATTCATTTTTTCTCTCCTCTCTTTCTGTTCTCTCCTGGTTTTCCAATTCATCTCCTTCACCCTGCGTTTTCACAATCTTTTCCTTATTGCTATAGCTTGTCTGTGGAGCTATGCTGCATGTTTCTTCTGATGCATTTTGTCCATAATATGAATTATCTTCATTAACCTCACATTCTCTTTCATCCTCTGCAGAGAAAGAAAGAGACATTTTAACCAGTCCACACTCCTTTACCAACCTTTTCTGCTTTTTCCTTAAAGCATCCATGAGCCCTGGTGGCACAATAGCTAAAGCACAATACAGATAGTCCTTGAATTATGACCATAATTGATCCTAACATTTCTGTTGCTAAGTGAAACATTTGTTAAGTGAATTTTGCTCCATTTTACAATCATTTTTGCCAGGGGGGAGGAGGGAGGGGAGTGAAAAGTAAAGGGAAGGGAAGGAAATGAAAGGAAAAGAAAGGAAAGGCGGTTGCAGGAGAATTTTACCTTTCTCCATCTCACAATTTTCTCTCTTCATAACCTCCAGAGATTTTTCTTCCATGTATAAGAAATCCATCTGCTCTTCTTTTAAGGAACCCTGGGGAAAAAGAGGATGCTGCAATTCAGAGTGAAAGGACTGACTTTATACACATATTTTTTTAAAAAAATCTCAGCCGTTCTTTATTAAAACAAGCCCAATAACAATTACATGTGACTTCCAACCATGTCATCCTGAAGGTGCAAACAGTGGTTTTTCTGCAAGCATTTGAAAAAGTCTGCTTGGATTGGGGTAGGCTATAAATCAGTGTTTCTCAGCAACTCTAAGAAGGGAGGATAAAAGCTATGAATGGTTTCTCATTGGGTTTTAAACGGTCTTTTATATTGTTTTTTAGATGTTGTGAGCCACCCAGAATCTGAAAGGAGTTAGGCGGCCGATTAATTAATTGATTGAATTAATAGATAGATAGATAGATAGATAGATAGATAGATAGATAGATTCAATTCAATTCAATTCAATTTATTAGATTTGTATGCCACCCCTCTCCGAAGATAGATAGATAGATAGATAGAATGATAGATAGAATGATAGATAGAATGATAGATAGAATGATAGATAGAATGATAGATAGAATGATAGATAGAATGATAGATAGAATGATAGATAGAATGATAGATGATGATGATAATAATAATAATAATAATAATAATAATAATAATAATAATAATTTATTGGATTTGTATGCCGCCCCTCTCCGTAGACTCGGGGCGGCTAACAACAATAATAAACACAACATGTACAATCCAATAATAAAAAACAACTAAAAACCCCTATTATAAAACCAAACATACACACAAACATACCATGCATAACTTGTAATGGCCTAGGGGGAAGAGCTATCTCAACTCCCCCATGCCTGGCAGTATAAATGAGTCTTGAGTAGTTTACGAAAGGCAAGGAGGGTAGGGGCAGTTCTAATCTCTGGGGGGAGTTGGTTCCAGAGGGCCGGGGCCGCCACAGAGAAGGCTCTTCCCCTGGGGCACGCCAAACGACATTGTTTAGTCGACGGGACCCGGAGAAGGCCAACTCTGTGGGACCTTATCGGTCGCTGGGATTCGTGCGGTAGCAGGCGGTTCCGGAGGTAATCTGGTCCATTGCCATGTAGGACTTTAAAGGTCGTGATCAACACTATATATATATATATATATATATAGATAGATAGATAGATAGATAGATAGATAGATAGATAGATAGATAGATAGATAGGCATTTCATACAGTCCCACTCGCATGAGCATCACAAGCAATTGCCGTCCGACTTGCACAAGTGTCACAGTGGCTTGTCCCCCGCTAGCGTCACAGCAGCTCATGGCTCCGCTTGCATGAGCGATGTGGGTGCTTGTGGCCCTGCTTGCATGAGCATCACAAGGATTCACGTCCCCATTGTGCCCCTCCCGCAAGCTATCCACTCTTTCCTTCTGCTCTCTATCCCAATAGCCCATTATTATACTGAACTAAATCAAGGAACGGTGAGCTTGAATTTCTTTCTCACCCATTCATTTTTCCCCCCGGGACTTTCTTTTTTTCTCCTATTCTCTATATTCCTTTACACCTATTTGGCTATTTATTTGTTTTGCCAAGTATGTATTGGTGGTGTACAAAGATATAACAATGTTTATATACATAATACAAGTAAAAGAAGAAACATTAGGACAGGGGATGGAAGGCACAGTGGTGCAGTTATTTACGCCCCTTACTGACCTCTTAGGAATCGGGAGACGTCATCAGTGGATAGTCTTTTTTTTTTTTTTTTTTTTCAATTTTTTTTATTATTTTTTTCATAAAAACAAACAAATACATACAAACAATAAACATAAAGTGGGGGTATATTTCCCCCGCTTCTTTTGAAAGTATACATTCAAATATAGAAAAAGAATACATAGTTAAATATATGTTAACTATTATAGTAAAAAAAAGTTAATAAATTTGAGTTAAAGTTTTACAAATCTTGATGTGAGTATTAAGTAGGGTTAGTATAACATAATTACCAAAAAATACCTTTAATATAATCTTAATTACTATAGTAAAATAGTGTCAAACCTTCAATTCAAACAATAAAGCTAAATTCAACTATTATGCATCTTGGTATATTGCTTATACTTATACATACATACACTACTATATCATAATCGTCAAAAAGTCCTTTTAAACTAATATTAGTATTATTATCACCTAGGTAAAAACTAATACAAAAAAAAAAAAAACAACTAAAGATATATCTTATTTTTTCTTATCTATCCATTTATAGACATTGTTCCATGTTTCATAAAATTTAGTATCCTCTTGATCGTTTAATCTTCTTGTCATCATATCCATTTCAGCGCAATCTAATATTTTACCTATAACCTCTTCTTCCTTGGGGATTTCCTCCCCTTTCCAATTTTGCGCATATATTATTCTAGCCGCAGTTAATATGTGTATAATTAAATAAGAGATTTCTTTCTTATAGGTCTGATTTGTAACACCTAGTAGATAAAATTCCGGGGTATTATCTATATCTTGCTTTATTATTTCTTTTAATATTTTTTCAATCATTTTCCAATATATTTTTGCTTTACCGCATGTCCACCATTGATGATAGTAGGTTCCTATATCCTTCTTACATTTCCAGCATATTGGGGATGTTTTAGGAAACATTTTTGCTATCCTATTTGGTGGAAGGTGCCATCTATAAAACATTTTGATTTGATTTTCTTTTAGGGAAACTGATTTAGTCATTTTCCAATTATTAATCCATACTTTCTCCCATGTGTCTATATCTATTTCCTTGCCAATATTTCTACACCATCTTATCATAGTATCTTTTAAAGTCAACTCTATATTTTTATGAGCAATAAGTAGTTTATATATTTTCCCTATCATTTTTGTTGAATTAATGGTGATTAAAGTAGTTAAAGGATTTTTACTTTTATTAAAAATGTAAAGAGTTTTATCCTTCTGATATCTAGATCGGATCTGGGCGTAGTGCCACCAATCTATTATTATCCCTTCTTCTTGTAATTCAATTCTAGATTTAAGCTTCATCTGATCATTTAGTAGTTCTTTATATCTATAAGTTATTTTCCTATCCTTTGTAGACTTTGGATGTACAGTGATCCCCCGTTTATTGCGTCCCCAACCATTGCGAACAGGGTACTTCGCTATTTTTCAACCCGGAAGTCAAAAATACCATCTACGCATGCGTGCCGGGCACGCATGCGTAGATGGCAGCGGCTTCCCTGGGTCTTCCCCCTCTTGCTGGCGTCAGCGAGGAGTTTCCCCACCGCCCACGCAAACTCCTCGCTGCCGCTCGCCCGCCCTTCGCCTGCCCACGCCGTTCGCTCCCCCCTCTTGCTGTCGGGAGGGCGAGAAGCCCTCCCCAGCACCCGCTCGCCCGCCCTTCGCCCTGGCGGAGAAATTCCAGCCCCCACCTGGTCCCGCCCGATCCTCCTCCCTGAGGCAGCTCGCCCTCCCATGGCCGCTTCCTCCACCCTCTATTGCAAGCCTCTCTCCTCCCATATTCTGCCCCCCTCCCAGCTTCCAAGCCGCATTCGCCTTCCTCCGCCACCACCAGCATCCAGCTCCCGGCCAAGCAGCCAGGAAAGCCGAGCCGGGCGTGGCAGGGAACATCGGCGCGGGAGGCAGGAGACGGCCGCCGTCACCGCCATACGCGGCTCGGCTTCCCTGGCTGCTGCTCCGGTCGCCCGATCCGTCTCCTGCCTCCCGTGCCGATGTTCCCTGCCAAGCCTGGCTCGGATTCCCTGGCTGCTTGGCCGGGGGGGGGGGGGGGCTCGGCCGAAAGGAGCTGGAGACGCAGAGCTGAACACACCCCTTCATCCCCAAAGGCCGGCCTTTTTGTCTGGGAGGGAAGATGACGTGCCGGTGGCACAGGGGCGAGGGGCGGGAGGCAAATCGCTGCGTCTCCAGCCCCTTTTGGCCGAGCCCCCCCCCCCCTCCGGCCAAGCAGCCAGGGAAGCCGAACTGGGCTTGGCGGGGAACATCGGCACGGGAGGCAGCTTCTGCCGGACATGGGCAATGGGCGGGACAGAGAAGCGGGGAGAATCAGGAGGCTCCTTTGGCAGCTGGGGGCTGCCTGGCTTTGTTGTTTTGGCTGCAGCGGGTGCCAGGCAGCCTCCAGCCGCCAAAGGAACCTCCTGATTCTTCCCGCTTCTCTGTCCCGCCCATTGCCCGTGTCCGGCAGAAGCTGCTGCCTTATTGCTCTTTGCCGGCGGGATGCAAAGTGCTGGGGTGGGAGGGTGTCCTGACAGCCCCCCCACCCATATGCTTCGCCTCCCGCCGGGCAAGAGCGCTCGGGTGGCAACTTCTTCTAGATACGGGCGATGTCCACGCTCTCTCTCGCCGCTTTGGAGCCGAGTCCGTGAGCGAGTTCGCTCCCGGACTCGGCTCGAAGGCGGCGAGAGACAGCGCCAGGAACGGGCCTGTCAACGCTCTCTCTCGCCGCTTTGGAGCCGAGTCCGTGAGCGAGTTCGCTCCCGGACTCGGCTCGAAGGCGGCGAGAGACAGCGCCAGGAACGGGCCTGTCAACGCTCTCTCTCGCCGCTTTGGAGCCGAGTCCGTGAGCGAGTTCGCTCCCGGACTCGGCTCGAAGGCGGCGAGAGACAGCGCCAGGAACGGGCCTGTCAACGCTCTCTCTCGCCGCTTTCGAGCCGAGTCCGTGAGCGAGTTCGCTCCCGGACTCGGCTCGAAGGCGGCGAGAGAGAGCGCCAGGAACGGGCCTGTCAACGCTCTCTCTCGGCGCTTTCGAGCCGAGTCCGTGAGCGAGTTCGCTCCCGGACTCGGCTCGAAGGCGGCGAGAGACAGCGCCAGGAACGGGCCTGTCAACGCTCTCTCTCGGCGCTTTCGAGCCGAGTCCGTGAGCGAGTTCGCTCCCGGACTCGGCTCGAAGGCGGCGAGAGACAGCGCCAGGAACGGGCCTGTCAACGCTCTCTCTCGGCGCTTTCGAGCCGAGTCCGTGAGCGAGTTCGCTCCCGGACTCGGCTCGAAGGCGGCGAGAGACAGCGCCAGGAACGGGCCTGTCCACGCTCTCTCTCGCCGCTTTTGAGCCGAGTCCGTGAGCGAGTTCGCTCCCGGACTCGGCTCGAAGGCGGCGAGAGACAGCGCCAGGAACGGGCCTGTCAACGCTCTCTCTCGCCGCTTTCGAGCCGAGTCCGTGAGCGAGTTCGCTCCCGGACTCGGCTCGAAGGCGGCGAGAGAGAGCGCCAGGAACGGGCCTGTCAACGCTCTCTCTCGGCGCTTTCGAGCCGAGTCCGTGAGCGAGTTCGCTCCCGGACTCGGCTCGAAGGCGGCGAGAGACAGCGCCAGGAACGGGCCTGTCAACGCTCTCTCTCGCCGCTTTGGAGCCGAGTCCGTGAGCGAGTTCGCTCCCGGACTCGGCTCGAAGGCGGCGAGAGACAGCGCCAGGAACGGGCCTGTCAACGCTCTCTCTCGCCGCTTTGGAGCCGAGTCCGTGAGCGAGTTCGCTCCCGGACTCGGCTCGAAGGCGGCGAGAGACAGCGCCAGGAACGGGCCTGTCAACGCTCTCTCTCGCCGCTTTCGAGCCGAGTCCGTGAGCGAGTTCGCTCCCGGACTCGGCTCGAAGGCGGCGAGAGACAGCGCCAGGAACGGGCCTGTCAACGCTCTCTCTCGGCGCTTTCGAGCCGAGTCCGTGAGCGAGTTCGCTCCCGGACTCGGCTCGAAGGCGGCGAGAGACAGCGCCAGGAACGGGCCTGTCCACGCTCTCTCTCGCCGCTTTTGAGCCGAGTCCGTGAGCGAGTTCGCTCCCGGACTCGGCTCGAAGGCGGCGAGAGACAGCGCCAGGAACGGGCCTGTCAACGCTCTCTCTCGCCGCTTTCGAGCCGAGTCCGTGAGCGAGTTCGCTCCCGGACTCGGCTCGAAGGCGGCGAGAGAGAGCGCCAGGAACGGGCCTGTCAACGCTCTCTCTCGGCGCTTTCGAGCCGAGTCCGTGAGCGAGTTCGCTCCCGGACTCGGCTCGAAGGCGGCGAGAGACAGCGCCAGGAACGGGCCTGTCAACGCTCTCTCTCGGCGCTTTCGAGCCGAGTCCGTGAGCGAGTTCGCTCCCGGACTCGGCTCGAAGGCGGCGAGAGACAGCGCCAGGAACGGGCCTGTCAACGCTCTCTCTCGGCGCTTTCGAGCCGAGTCCGTGAGCGAGTTCGCTCCCGGACTCGGCTCGAAGGCGGCGAGAGACAGCGCCAGGAACGGGCCTGTCCACGCTCTCTCTCGCCGCTTTTGAGCCGAGTCCGTGAGCGAGTTCGCTCCCGGACTCGGCTCGAAGGCGGCGAGAGACAGCGCCAGGAACGGGCCTGTCAACGCTCTCTCTCGGCGCTTTCGAGCCGAGTCCGTGAGCGAGTTCGCTCCCGGACTCGGCTCGAAGGCGGCGAGAGACAGCGCCAGGAACGGGCCTGTCCACGCTCTCTCTCGCCGCTTTTGAGCCGAGTCCGTGAGCGAGTTCGCTCCCGGAATCGGCTCGAAAGCGCCGAGAGACAGCGCCCCCCGGACCCCCAACCCGGGTTTGGGGGGCTGCTAGGAAGCCCTCCATGCCGGCGGCAAACAGCCGCGCCGCCCCCAATCTTCGGCTCCTCGCTAGCGCTGTGGGAGTAAAAACACCATCTGCACATGCGCAGACGGTGTTTTTACTTCCGCATCGCTACTTCGCGAAAACCCGCTCGTTGCGGGGGCTCCTGGAACGGAACCCTCGCAACGAGCGGGGGATCACTGTATTATTGCTTCTAAAGGAGCTAGCCAGTCTGGGATACTTAAAAAATGATTTTTCTTTATGTCTTTCCATACTTCTAATAAGTATTTCCTCAACGTATGCCTTTTAAAATATGAATGGTTTTTGTCCTTATCATACCATAAAAATGCGTGCCATCCAAGCATTAAATCATGTCCTTCTAGGTCAAGTATTCTTTTGTTATCTAAAGTTATCCAATCTCTAAGCCATGTTAATGCAGCGGCCTGATAATATAATTTCCAATTTGGAAGGCCAAATCCGCCTCTTTCTTTAATATCTTCTAAACAATTCATTTTTATCCTTGCTTTTTTGCCTTGCCATATAAATTTTTTAACTAAGTTTGTTAAAGTTTTTAAAAAAATACCCCCTGGGTTTATTGGTATTGTCTGGAAAAGAAATAAGACCTTGGGTAAAATGTTCATCTTGATTGTTGCAATTCTTCCTAAGAAAGATATTTTCAAATTATTCCACATTGCTAAGTCATTTTTAATTTCTGCTAATAATTTCATATAATTATCATTTTTTAATGTTATTGTTTTCGCTGTTAAATTTATTCCTAAATATTTTACCTTTTTTACAATCTTTATTCCAGAAATACTTTCTAATTTCGTTTCTAGTGTTTTATTCATGTTTTTAGTCAAGTAATGTGTTTTGCTTTTGTTTATCTTTAAACCTGCTACGTTTCCATATTGTTCAATGGTTTGTAATAAAGTAGGAACTGTTGTAATCGGCTCTTCAATTATAAACATTAGATCGTCTGCAAAGGCCTGGAGTTTGTAGGTTTCATCTCCTACGGTTAAACCTTTTATTTTGGGGTCCGCTCTTATTTTAATTAATAAAGTTTCAAGGGTCATAATAAATAGCAATGGTGATATAGGACATCCTTGGCGAACTCCCTTATTTATGTCAAGTATTGGTAATTGACTGTTATTCAATATTATATTCGTTGTTTGTTTTGAATATATGGTATCTATTAGGTTAACAAATTTTGGGCCAAATCTCATTTTATTTAATTGCATTTTTATAAATATCCAATTAACGTTGTCAAAGGCTTTTTGAGCGTCCAAAAACATTAAAGATGCCGTCTTGTCTGGGTGTTGTTCATAGTACTCTAGTATATTTATTACAGTTCTAATATTGTTTTTAATTTGTCTCCTTGGAAGAAATCCATTTTGGTCTTGGTGTATTATTCCATTTATAACTCTTTTAAGTCTCTCTGCATAAATGGCGATAAAAATCTTATAATCTACATTTAATAGTGATATAGGCCTATAGTTTTTAATCTTTTCTGGTTCTGTACCCTGTTTATGTATTAAGGTTGTCAGTGATTCTGACCAAGATTTGGGAATTTTTCCCTCCAGTCTACATAAATTAAAAGTTTCTAACATATGGTTTCTTATTATTTCGTTGTCTATCTTGTACCATTCTGCAGGTATGGCATCTGGACCTGTAGCCTTGTTGTTTTTCTGTTTTTTAATTGTTGTTAAGAGTTCCTCCATTGTTATTGGTCCGTCCATGGTGGCCTGTTGATCTTCTGTTATTTGTGGTAAATTTGAAGCCTCTAAATAGTTAAAAACTTCATCTTCGATAACATGATCTTTAGCATATAATTCTTTATAAAAATTATAAACAATGTCTGCCTTGCCTTCTGTATCATATTTTATTTTACCATCTTTATCTTCTAATTTTTGGATTAATTTTGATTGACTCTGTTTTCTAAGTTTGTACGCTAGCCATCTGCCAGGTTTATTTGCATGTTCAAAATAATGTTGCTTTGCTCTTTTGATCTTTTCAGTTAGTTGGTTTTGTTCTATAACTCTAATTTTATGTTTAATTACGTTTATTTCTGTCTTTAGATCTCTGTTCTTAGTATGTTGCTGCGATAGGGATTCTAATTGTTTTAGTTCGTTTGTTAATTGTGAGTACTCTAATTTCTTTTCCTTATTGTGTTTTGCTGTGTAAGATATTGTTAAACCCCTTATATACGCTTTAGCTGTATCCCATAAGTTCTGTGGAGTAGTGTCTGATGTTTTATTAATTTCAAAAAATATTTTTAATTCCTTTTCAATCCAATCCTTATATTTCTTATCATTTAATATATACCTATTCATCCGCCAGTTGTTCTGTTTATTGTTCATCGTCATATAGACCACTATTGGGTTATGATCAGCCCATGTATTAACGTCTATCTCGACCTCTCTTATTTGTTCTGCCACCGTTTTTGGTGCCCATAACATGTCAATTCTCGTCCAAATTTTGTGAGGATTGGAGTAAAAGGTGAATTGCCTTTTGTGAGGGTGTCTTTCCCTCCAAATGTCGCTTAGTAGTAATTCCGCTTTCATTTTTTGAAAAGTACTAGGTAACAAATTTCTTCTTGTTTTTTTACCTTTTCCCCTTTTTTTATTACCTCCCCCTCCTGAGTGGTCTAATTGTCTATTCGCGATAGCATTGAAATCACCTATTATCAATACATTGTCAATAGCTAAATCTATTATTGTTTGGTGTAAATTTTTATAAAATGTCATTTGGTCTTCATTGGGAGCATAAATAGAAACAACCACTAGAGGTCTAGGTTCAATATCTACTTGTACAATCAATATCCTACCCTCTTTATCCTTATATATTTGTTTGGAATTTATAGAATTCTTGACATACATCACTACACCTCTTTTTTTTTGGTCTGCTAATGCAGCATACATTTTTCCAATTTTGGGATTCAACAGTAATTTTTGATTATCTTTTTTAATGTGAACTTCTTGTAGTATTGCAATCTGAGCATTTTGATTTCTAATTTTAGAAAAAATTTGCTTCCTTTTTCTTGGTTCATTAAGTCCATTAACATTTACAGAAAAGATTTTTAGGTCTTTATTCGTTGTCATTTAATGGGTTTTTTGGTTTCTCGCTGAGGTTGAACTCTTCTCGCACCTTGGTCCTGCTCTATTACTTGAGCAGTTGCCCCCAGGTTTTCTTCTTGCTGAGTTGGTGATTTTTCCCCTGGTTGCTGTTGAACTAGTTGTAGTTGAACCACTTGTTGCTTACTTGCGTAGTCGGAGTGGCCCAAACCACTCTGTTCAAGAAAGTACATGGCTTGATCTACATTTTCCAGTTTGTACCTTGTAGAACGCCATGTCAGAGAAAGTCCTTGTGGAATAAGCCAACGGTAAGTAATGTTTTCTTTGATCAAAATTTTTGTTAGAAAGTGATAATCTCTTCTGTTTTCTCTGACACTTCTTGGAACTTGCTTTAATATCTTTATTTCTACTCCATGGCGTTGGGGTGGGGAGTTTCTTGAATGGTGAAGTATCTCATCTCGCAACGCCTTTCTTGTAAATTTAATATGTATCTCTCTTGGAAGATTGTGCCGACGGATATAGCTATTCGAGATTCTGTAAACTTCATCGATTTCTCTCTGTAAAGCTATGGGGTCCTCTTGAAGTATAGCTCCAATGATTTCCGCCATAGTCACTTTTAAGTCTTCATCTTTTTCCTCTTTTATATTCTGAAATCGAAGTCCGTACGAAGCTCGTTGCATCTCCAGTTGGATAATGGATTCATCGTATCTTTTGTATCTCTCATCGGCTCTCCCTTCAAGATATTCCATTCTTTTCTCATTTTTATCAGATTGTTCTTCAACTTTTTTAACTCGGTCATCACTTTC
This sequence comes from Erythrolamprus reginae, assembly GCF_031021105.1. Classification (NCBI taxonomy): domain Eukaryota; kingdom Metazoa; phylum Chordata; class Lepidosauria; order Squamata; family Dipsadidae; genus Erythrolamprus; species Erythrolamprus reginae. The sequence continues at coordinate 20,004,843 of NC_091951.1, read as the reverse complement.
TTGAAGTGTTTGTTGAATCTGCTTTATCTGGTCTTTCATCTCACCCATATCAGCTTTCATTTGGGCCATCTCCACTTTAAATTCTGCTAAGTCAGCTTTTATAGCTTCTCTTTGTTGTGTTGCCTCCTCCTTTATGGCTTCTCTTTGTTGTGTTGCCTCCTCCTTTATGGCCTCTCTTTGTTGAGTAGCATCTTCTTGTGATTTGACCATAAAGTCCTTCAGAGTATTCAAAGTCTCATGTATAGTTGCAAGATTGGACTGCATTGTTTTGTCTTTGTCTTTGTCTTTAGTAGACATGGTTAACACTTGATGCGAAGGAGAAGAGTGCGGTGAAACTTGTGGAGATAGAGTAGTTGGTGTAGTTTGTTTTTTGGTTGTTTTAACAAGGGTTGAGGTGTGGGACATTATCAAATTAAAATCAACTATTTCAAATTTTAAAGTTAGTTTCAATTTTATATGTAGTGAAAAGGAAAAGAAATTACTATAAATTCCAAATCTATTCAATATATTTTGTTTCCCTTATAATATGATTATGCCAATTCAATAACAATTCAATTAGTAACAAAATTGAAAAGAAAAGAAAAGAGAAGAAAAAAAAGGAGGAAATAAAAATATTATTATTTAGTGCCACAGAACTGAAAAAACAGGTGCCTTTTCAAGTACAAGGGAGCCAAAAAAAAAAATAAGAAGAAAAAAAAGGAAAGAATGTCAGCTGTATATAAGGAACAGAAAGAAAGGAATTGGAAAGGAAACTTTAGGAGGAGAGAAGAAAAAAAAAGGAAGGGAAAAAAAATGAAGTAAAAAGAGTTGTTCAAAAAGAGAAAAGGAAGGGGGGTAATATTTTAATTCAACTATTAAGAATAGAGCAGGAACCCAAGGTTTTTAACAATGCATATAGTTCAAATCAAGCTTCTTCTAGTAATAAAAATATCCAAAAATAAGGAAGAAAGTCAAAGAGAATTCAGGAAAAAAAAAAGAAACAGATAGTTATTCAAAGACACAATAACAGTATTGTATACTTAAGTTCTTCTTATAAATCCTGTGGTTTGCTAGGAAGTGAAGATGAAAATCCAAATCTCAAAGAATAAAGTTGTATTTAATGTCAGTTCAAAGTTCAAAGAGTAAAACAAATCCAAAGCTTGCTTGCGTTCAAAATGAAGTCAGTTTATTTTCCAAGTTCAAGACAGGAACAAAGAACAAAGAAACAGATCCCAAAATGGAGTCAGGTTAATTTTGGTGCAGCAGGCAGATGTTAAACCAAAGAGTTCTCAGCAAATAATCCAAAAGGTGTCAGCAAATAATCCAAAAGGTTCAGCAAGTATTCCAAATAGGTTAATCCAACAATAAGTAATCCAAAAAAGAAGTAATTTCAATCTCCTCTAGATTCCATAATTCATAGTTATTAAATTATTTCATATTGTAAAAAAGAACAGCAGAAGTAAAAAAAAAAGGCAGCAAGACTGTATTCCTCCGATTCAAAAATTAAGTCCAGAACATTATGATTTTAAAAATCTATCAGGAACAAATTCTAATCCTCATTAGGAATTTCCTTTAGCAGTTAAATAGTCATATCAAATTTAAACTATTTTGTTAAATCATAAAGTCAAAAAGTTATTTTATAGGTTCCAAAATTCACGTTAAGTTGAAAAAGTAAAAGTGAAAAAAAGAATTAGATCCGGCTGTTATTTGCGGATGGGTTTAAACAAGGAAAAACTTTCACTTTCGCCCTAGAAAAAAAAAACTTTTACTTGAAACTTTTACGATCTCTGGCTTTAAACACGAAACACAAGGAGATTTTTACCTTAGGTCCTTTCTCTGCTATATTCTTTTTCAATGTAAATGTAGATATTTATACTTTCTCTTCTTTGCTTTTGTTCTTCCCACTGAGTGAGGGGAGAAAGCGCTGGCCGGTCCTCCTAGTCGAGGAGGAGCGGTTCTCCCGTCTCCGAAGCTGCGGGACGAACCGCTGCCTCCGGAGTCCTGGCGATGAGTCCTCGGGCAGAGGAGAGCCCCCTGTTCATGGATCGGGCCATCCGGGCCCGATCCGATCGCAAATGCGACCTTCGGAGGGGGTAGAAAGGATTCGCCTGGCAGAGCCCTGCCAGACACGTCCTGCCGCGATCTCCACCAAACCGGAAGCCATCAGTGGATAGTCTAAGGGTAAAGTTTTGGGGGTTAGGTGATGAAACTACAGAGTCAGGTAGTGAGTTCCATACATCAACTACTCGGTTACTAAAGTCATATTTCCTGCAGTCAAGTTTGGAGCGGTTTATTTTATGTTTGTATCTATTGTGTGCTCGTGGGTTGTAGTGGTTGAAGCTGAAGTAGTCATTGGCAGGAAGGAGGTTATAGCAGATGATTTTATGGGCTATGCTTAGGTCGTGTTTAAAGCAACGTAGTTGTAAGCTTTCTAAACGTTGGATTGTAAGTCTTGTTGTGGGTGGAAGAGTGGAAGGCTCTTCTTGTAAAATATCTCTGGACATTTTTCTAGAGTGTTTATGTCCGAAATGTGGTGTGGGTTCCAGACAGATGAGTTGTATTCAAGGTGATATTTTGCTGCCAACTTCCTTTTATATGCTACCAAATCTACCTTGGATATATTTCTGGGACAATACAGAAGACAACAAAAAAGATAGACCTCCACTTACAACCACAATTGGGAAAAAAGTTTCCACTGCTAAGCAAGGCAGTTGTTATATGAGTTGTGTCCAATTCTATGTGCTTTTCTTTTGCCACAGCGAGTCAACGGTTGGTTAAGTTTTAAGCAAATTTGGCTTCCCCCATTGACTTTACAAGTAGAACTTGACTTACAACAGTCCACTTAGTGACCAAAGTTACAACATAATTGAAAAAAGTGACATGACCGTTTTTTACACTTACGATCACTGCATAGACATGTGATACAAAAAGATTTGTATCTTTTTTATATTGTAAGCTGTCCTGAGTTCTTCGGGATTAGGCGGCATAGAAATCAAATCAAATAAATAAAATGAATCAAAATTCAGATGCTTGGCAACTGGTTCATATTTATGATGGTTGCAGCGTCCCGGGATCATCTGACAAGTAAAAATCAATAGGGAAGACTTCCTTACCATCTGTGTGATTAAGAAAAGCACCGCAGTGATTCACTTAACAACAATGGCGAGAAAGGCTGTAAAATGGATACTGGCACTGGCACCATCTTAAAAATGTGAATCAGTTTGCCAAGCATCTGAATTTGGATCGCATAATACTGGGGACGCTGCATAATGGTCATAAATAAAGGGAAATATCTCTTCACCAAGAGGGTCCTTGGTTTATGGAATTCACTTCCAGAAAAGGTTGTGACAGCTGTCAGCCTGAATAGCTTCAAGGCAGGATTGAACAGATTCATGGACGCCAAGTGTATCGGGGATTATTGAAACGGATGTTCAAGTGCTGCCTCTATGTTGGTTGATGCAGGAAGGATTCCCTTGAGTACCATTTATTGGAGGTCAAGGAAAAAGGAGGGTCTTGCCTTCTCTTTCTACTCAAGATCCCCATGGACAATTGTTGGGCCACTGTGTGACACAGAATAATTATTATTATTATTATTATTATTATTATTATTATTATTATTATTATTATTAATTGGATTTGTATGCCGCCCCTCTCCGTAGACTCGATGCTGGACTCGATGGGCTTTGGCCTGATTCAGCACGGATCTTCTTGTGTTCTTATGTTCTTATAAATGTGAAAACTAAGTCACTTTTTTCAGTGCTGTTGTAACTTTGAAAGGTCACTAAAAGAACTTTGTTGTATGTCGAGGACTACTTGTATATAATACAAATGCAGTAAGTTGACAACTGAAAACGGTGCATGACTACATAATAGCTGTTGTGGCCCGTCCATGTCCTGCACAGCTGATCACGGATTCTGAGGATCGAGAAATGGATGTGGCTTGGTATCCAACGCCAGTGTAGTTGGCACCCGAGTCTGATAACAAGGAGGTCGGAGAGGATGTGGAGTCAGAAGTGAAAGACGATCAGGCGTGTTGCACCTTCAGAGGTGCCCCTGAGTGACTCAGGAGAAGAGGAAGAGCCTCTTCTTGATGCCAGGGTGCGCAGGGGTGTCAGAAGACATGAGTGGCTGAACAGGAGGAGGTCTCTGCATGAATAGATCTCTAGAACATTTGGCCACGCCTTTTGGCTATTTAGGGGTGAGCCTTGTGACGAGCTAGAGTGGAAGTCAACGTTCGGATGTGAGAGATGATCCGATCGTGCTTTTGGACTATTTCTGTGAATTACAAATTAAGAAACTGAAATCTGTACCTCCAGGCTTCCTGCCAACTCAGAGTGAGTCATGTTAATCAAAGATCTGAGATCAAAGAGAGACTAATTGGAAGTTTACATTATTGCTTGGGACTCTAATGAGCAGCTGTGACGAATGGACTTAATTCTGGCTTTGTTGATGTTTTTTAATTGTCTCTGCTACTAAACTATTAGAAAATACATGCTTAAATCTTGTCAAATCCATGTATGTATAGACCTATTTCTTGAGGGGGCTCATCAGTCATCACTAGGACAGAATAGTAGCCACCTCCATAACATCCCTCCGAATTAATTCTTAAAACCTCACCTGCCATGACTCTGATCTGGTCTCTTCTTGGCTTCGAAGGAAATCCTCCACCAGGGCCACTGCCTGGGGACACGTCTCTGGCCTCCTGGCTTGGATCCAGCTCCGGAGCTCCGGTGGGAGGCTAGCCAGGAACTGCTCCAAGATCAGCAGCTCCAGGATCTGCTCCTTGGTGTGTCTCTCCGGCTTCAACCACTGGAGACACAGCCGGTGGAGCTGGCCGTAAAGCCTCCTGGGGTCTTCCACCTCCTGGCAGCAGAACTGGCGGAAATGCTGGCGTAGCATCTCCGTCCTCAGGGCTTCCCTCCGCAAGATGGCGGCCTTGACCTTCCCATAATCCTCTTGGTTTTCAGCATCCAGGGTCCTGAAGGCCTCTTCCGCTCCTCCGCTCAGTGCTGGCTGGAGACGGGCCATCCATTCTCCTTTGGGCCACCAGCAAGCTGTGGCCACCTGCTCGAAGGAGGCCAGGAAGGCCTTGGGATCTTCCCAGGGGGAAGCCTCTGACATCATCGGGGGGATTCCTCCGCTTCCGGGATGGAGGGTGCTGAGGAACTCTTGCCACTGGGCTTCCCAACGCTGTTGTCTCGCTTTGCAAGATTCCCCTGTGTTCTCGTGTGATATTCCACATGCCGCCTGCTTGATCCTCCCCTCCGACGTAAGATGGCGGGTGGCTTTTCGAGATCCTTCTGGCGCCACTTCCAATCTGGGCTCTACCGAAATGCCCTTCTTCATTGTGTTCATTCCCGATGGAAGACTTCAGGTCAGACCTAACCCCACCCCCCCAACCAGGAAAAAAAAAAGAATATGTATTAGATTTAATTGGATTAGACAATTTATAACCGCATCGCCTTCAATCTGATCTAAATGTAGTTCATAAAATCATATACCAAAATGTCCTTCCTGTTAATGACTACTTCACCTTCACCTTCACCTGTAATACGCTGCTGCAATGGGTGCCCAAGCTGCTTACTGAAGCGCACAAAATTGACAGAGTCAGTGCTGCCCAAGAATTTCTTGACCATTTCGAGATTGAAAGCCAGGCTTTTCTCAACTGTAGAGTGACAGGAGACTGCAGAAAATATGACTTCAGCAACAGAGTGATCAATGCCTGGAACTCACTACCCAACTCTGTTGTTTCTTCCCCTAACCCCAAAATCTTCAACCTTAAATTATGTACCGTTGACCTCTGTAGGGGGCGTGCATAAGCGCACTATTGTGCCTACCGTCCCTGCCCTTCTGTCCTATTATACTATTTATCACTTCTTTATACTTTGTTATGTTAATACAAACTTTAACTCTGTACTTATTTGACAAATATAATAAATAAATGAAACTTGGGCGTATCACCATATTCCAGAGAGCAAATGTCAATCAATGCAGTGGCACCGGGCATGGGGGAATTGAGACGTCTCCCCCAGGCTTTTATAGTTTTATGTATGGTATGCGTGTGTTGCATGGTTTTTAAATGATGGAGTTTTTTAGATTTTTTTAAAAAAATATTAGATTTGTTTACATTGTAACACTGCTATTATTATTGTTGTGAGCCGCCCTGAGTCTTCGGAGGAGCGGCATACAAATCTAATAAATTATTATTATTATTATTATTATTATTATTATTATTATTATTATTATTATGTCAATACAACACAGCAAACGAGATCACTATGCTGGATTTCGTATTTCATCACCAGTCGGGCGCTTCCCAAGCACCTAGGACTGTGTGATGTAGTGGCGAATTATGTTTGCCGATCCCAGTAAAGCGGCCTTTTGCAATTGATAGATGGAGATTTTGTCAATTCCGATGGTTTTCAAATGTCCGCTGACATCCTTTGGCACTGCGCCCAGCGTGCCAAGTACCACTGGGACCACTTTCACGGGCTTTTGCCAGAGTCGTTGCAGCTAGATTTTTAAATCTTCGTATTTCACTAATTTCTCTAGCTGCTTCTCCTCAATTCTGCTGTCTCCTGGGATTGCAATGTCGATGATCCATACTTTCTTTTTCTCCACGATCACAATGTCTGGTGTGTTATGCTTCAGAATTCGGTCAGTCTGAAGTCGGAAGTCCCATAGTAGTTTTGCTTGCTCATTTTCGACCACTTTTTCGGGCTTATCCCACCAGTTCTTTGCCACTGGTAAATGGTAGTTCCGGCACAAGTTCCAGTGGATCATCTGTGCCACATCATCATCATCATCATTATTATTATTATTATTACTATTACTATTATTATTATACCCATTCTCCTTCAGCCAAAAAAATTCAAAACTCAGCAATCCGCAAGAAAAATCTTGGGCACCCATTGTGCACAAATCTTGGGCATCCATTGCAGCAGTGTTCACGCCCTTCGCATTCAGAGTGCACTTCACACTTGGAGGGAAACAGAATGAGGACGCCAGTTGATGATCTACTGACCACTGGCACTGCTCGTTTTGTTCGGCTGGCTTCCTGCTACACGATAGTAATACCAACTTCCCCCGTGAACATTCCCCACGAGAACTACATGCCTTGTAACCTTACTTTCCGGATAACCCTCTTAATTCATCCACATGAATTGCTACGTCTCTGGATTTTGATCAAATGATTACAGGGGCGGTGGCAAAGGTCATATACCTGTGACAAATGGTCACAAGTCACTTTTGTTGCAACTTCGGAAAAGCCACTAAACCTAAACGTTGTAAGAACTACCTGTACTTTTATTTCTCCCAGGAGGTCTCTCTCAAGTTTCCCAGTATAATAATTTAGGCCTCCCATCTAAGTCCAAACCCACTTTTGGTGCTGCTTAGCTTTTCCAACAGAACCATCCATCCTCAACTCTCAGGCAGAAACGCCACCACCTGAGGGACAACCTGGGCAGGATTGTAACACACACAAACAGAGCCCATATTGGGAGAGGGCAGAGATGCTCCAAACACCCCCGAACCCATCATCCCCATGGGCTATCGGACACGGCTTATGGACACACCCGCCAGGAACCCCGCCTCTTGCAACCTGGGCAGGATTGCAAAACACATACACACACACCGCCCATATTGGGGCAGGGAGGCTCCAATCACCCCCGAACCCATCATCCCCATAGGCCAGGAATAGGCAAAGTTGGCTCTTCTATGACATGTGATCATATGCTGCAACGTTCTACCTGTCAGTGACTACTTCAGCTTCAATCGCAACAACACAAGAGCACACAACAGATTCAAACTTAATATTAACCGCTCCAACCTTGACTGTAAAAAATATGACTTCAGCAACCGAGTTGTCAAAGCGTGGAACTCATTACCTGACTCAGTAGTGTCAACCCCTAACCCCAAACATTTTTCCCTTAGACTATCCACGACTGACCTCTCCAGGTTCCTTAGAGGTCAGTAAGGGGCATGCATAAGTGCACCAATGTGCCTTCCGTCCCCTGTCCAATTGTCTCTCCTTATCTCATTTAACTTTTCTTCCTTTCAAATATGTTCACCTATACTTTTATATCTTTTCTTTACTTATATTATTACATATCTTTCTCTTCAATGTGTATTATGTATTGGACAAAATAAATAAATAAATAAAAATAAAAATGTGGACTTCAACTCCTAGAATTCCTGACGTAGCCTGATTGACTCAGGAATTCTGGGAGTTGAAGTCCACAAGTCATAGAAGAGCCAAATTGCCTCTCTCTGCCATAGGCGATCGGACGTCGGACGTGGCTTATGGGCACACCCGCCCCAAGTCTCCAACCCCAACCTGGCACGGGACTGGTCCGGAACGTGCCCGTGAGGCGCCCAGCCGGGACACACGGGCACCGGGTCAAAAGGGCTCCGGTAAAGCGCCTCCTCCTCCTCCACCACCCGCAGGCAAACCCCGAACGGTGGAGACGCCGGCTTGGCCCTCCGGGTGTCTGGTTGAAGGCCGGCTGGGGAGGACGATTCGCCAGCCGCCTCGGAAATCTCCTTGCAGTTGGGGGGGAAGAACCGCGGGAAGCACCCGCTTCGCTTCGCCCTTGTTTTCCACGGGTTCCGGGGCGGACCCGCCGAGGCTTTTTGCTGCCGGGGGATTGCTGGCTCGCCCCCTCCTGGACGCCGCCGGTGTCCGTTGCGAAGCGAAAGAGCCGAGGAGGAGGCGGCCGGTTGAGATTGGGCTCGAGCCAGGGGGGGTCTCGCGGACTGACGGTTGGCGCCGCGCGTCACACGACAGGAGTTTAAATCCCTGCTAAATGGGAGGAGCAAACCGTCCGCGTGCTCTTTACATATGAAGAACGGTTGCTCGAATGGAGTATGTTTACTTTAATGAACAGAACAGAAGCGAACAGAATAAGAAGGATAGGATAAGATATGAATAATACATTAGATTAGATTGAAATAGAATAGAAACACAGTACAGTAATAGAATAGGAAGGGGCGAGTACAAGTGCACTAGAGTGCCTTCCGTCTCCTGTCCTATTGCTCTCCTATATCTCCTATATACCTTTCTTCCATTCCTATATTTATTTATTTTTATTTATTTATTCATTTGTCCAATACACAAATACATAGGAAGAAAAATAGACATGTAGTAATATATATAAGGGTAAAGTGAACTTAGAGGAGAGGATATATGAAAGAAAGAAAATATATATGATAAGTATATATTTATAAATACAATACCTCTTCTTCTATTCTTTCATTGATATGTTCTACCTTCTATTATTTCTTAGATATATTTTACTATGAGCATCTCCTCTATAACCTTCATCGTGTATTTTACTATGTGTATATAGATATATACCCACTAAAACCCTCATTGTGTACTGGACAAAATAAATAAATAAAATAAAAAGTGCACTAGAGTGCCTTCCGTCCCCTGTCCTATTGCTCTCCTATATCTCCTATACCTTTCTTCTATTCCTATATCTCTTCTTCTATTCTATCATTGATATGTTCTATTACTATACCTTCTTTTCTATTCTTTTATAGATATATTTTACTATGAGTATTTCCTTTATAAGCTTCATGAATTTTTCTATGTGTGTGTGTGTGTGTGTGTATATATATATATATATATATATACGGTATATATATATATCTCCACTAAAACCCTCATTGTGTATTGGACAAAATAAATAAATAAATAAATAAATAAAGAACAGAATAAGGAGAGGACAGCTTTAGAGTACAATAGAATAGGATAGGAATAAGAATAGAATAGAATAGGAATAATAGACTAGAATAGAAATAATAGAATATGAAGAATAGAATAGAATAAGAATAGGAGAGACTAGATTAGAATGCAATAGAATAGGATAGGAAGAATAGAATAGAATATGAATAATAAAATAGAGTAAAATAGAATAGAATAGGGAGAACAATAGAATAGAATAAGAAGAATGGGATAGAACAGAATAGAGTACAATAGAATAGGATAGGAATAAGAGGCTAGAATAGAATAGGAATAATGGACTAGACTAGACCACACTAGAAATAATAGAATAGGAAGAATAGAATAGAATAGATTAGAGTACAATAGAATATTGAATGTACAGTGATACCTCGTCTTACAAACGCCTCATCATACAAACTTTTCGAGATACAAACCCGGGGTTTAAGATTTTTTTGCCTCTTCTTACAAACTGTTTTCACCTTACAAACCCACCGCCGCCTCTGGGATGCCCCGCCTCCAGACTTCCGTTTCCAGCGAAGCACCCATTTTTGTGCTGCTGGGATTTCCCTAAGGCTCCCCTCTATGGGAAACCCCACCTCCGGACTTCCGTGTTTTTGTGATGCTGCAGGGGAATCCCAGCAGGGGAATCCCAGCAGCGCAAAAACAGGTGCTTTGCTGGCAATGGAAGTCTGGAGGTGGGGTTTCCATGGAGGGGAGCCTCAGGGGAATCCCAGCAGCGCAAAAATGGGCGTTTTGGCTGGCAAAAGGGGTGAATTTTGGGCTTGCATGCATTAATCACTTTTCCATTGATTCCTATGGAAAACATTGTTTCGTCTTACAAACTTTTCACCTTAAGAACCTCGTCCCTGAACCAATTAAGTTTGTAAGACAAGGTATCACTGTATATGGAAAGAGTGTGGATAAATTATTTCAAGTATTGGGTGTTATAATTGATTTTAATTTAGATTTCTCATACATTGAAATTACTCCACCCTGAGTCTGCGGAGAAGGGCGGCATAGAAATCTGATAGAAGATAGATAGATAGATAGATAGATAGATAGATAGATAGATAGATAGATAGATAGGATAGATAGAATAAACAAACTCCCAGAATTTCCAGTCTTCAACGCCCATGCTGGCTTGGAAATTCTGGGAATGGAAGTCCACACATACACTTCTTTAAGTTCCAAGGTTATGAAATGGGTGCCAAGTCGTTGCACGGCTGTGGTTTTTAAGGTTGTTTTGTGCACTGAGCAGTACAAAACGTTCTGATCTAAATCTTGCTTCAGAGCTGAAGCCTAGTATGTGAAACAGCATGTGAAGGAACTGGGCAACATCTCAGCCAAGCAGAATAAGGATGATTTTCCATAATTCGAAAACACTGATTGAAAGGTTGACTATGAAAATAGCCAATCCTGGTTCAAAAACCTGGGAGAGATCAGAACGTTTTGTGCTAACTCGATTCACAAAATGGGTGTTGCAAGAACTTGGCAAGGCAACAAGGAGAAATCTCTTGTGTGAGGATCTGAGTTTGCCAAAAGTCGGGTGTGAATCCTGAGGACACGTATTATACAGTATTTGGTTCCACAGAGCTAGAGCAAGAATCTATATCGCTGAAGGCTAGCTAAGAAATTAGACACTTTCCCCCCCCCCCTCCAAAAAAAGTTGTTTCCTGTTGCTTTTTCCTTTTACTTAAGCATTGCCTGGACCATACCTTACCCTCCAAGAAATTAGAAAAATCTAAAAAAAGGCTCATTTAAGGCTGTGATTCACCCAACAATACATCTATGTTGAAAGGGACCTTATAGGTCCATCTAGTCCAACCCAGTCCCCACAATTCCATTAGCAACAGGGTTAATTCAGAAAACCATGGTTCAGTTCACCCAAGGTTGTATTTATTTATTTATTTATTATTTGGATTTGTATGCCGCCCCGAGTTTTCGGAGAGGGGCGGCATACAAATCCAAATAATAAATAAATAAATAAATAAATAAATACAACCTTGGGTGAACTGAACCATGGTTTTCTGAATTAACCCTGTTGCTAATGGAATTGTGGGGACTGGGTTGGACTAGATGAACCTATAAGGTCCCTTTCAACATAGATGGATGGATGGATGGATGGATGGATGGATGGATGGATGGATGGATGGATAGAAAGAAAACAGTAAGTAAGTAAGTAAGTGAATGAATGAATGAATATATAAAAATAAAAGTTGGTTGCTAATCTAGTTGAAACAGAACAGAGCCAACCCCATGCTAGAAATGGCATTTGACAAAGTAGACCACAACCTACTACGTGATAAGATAGTCTTCCTCCCAGAATTTCTCTCCGACCTCCATCCAGGGAATCCCGAGACCCCTTCCTGTTTCTGGGCCAGTTGAGTGTTGGTCCTCCCTCTTTGATTGGTACTCTCAAAAGCAGCTCTTCTCAATTTCTGAAAGACACATGGACTACCACTGCTAGCTGAAGAATTCTGGGAGTTGAAGTTCACACATCTTCCAGCTGCCACGTTTGAGGAACACTTATCCAGAATACGTGAAGTCTTAGTACCCAAGTCTCACTCCACATTCACTTTTCAGACTTAAAGTGAAAACCCAACTTTTTCTCCAACTGTCTATTTTTTTGCTTGATCTCCTGCAGATTTGTTTTAAACACAAATACATATTATGTTTATTAATCTTGATTCTGTACTTTTCCATTAGCCCAGGGATGTCAAACTCAATTTAATTGAGGGCCGCATTGGGATTGTGTTTGATCTCTGGAGGCCAGGGTGGGTGTGGCAAGCTCAACTTCACTGGGCTGGATTTGGGTGAATTCCAGCAGATTCTAACAGGATCTGGAAAACTGGTAGTGGAAATTTTGAGCAGTTTGGAGAACCGGCAAATACCACCTCTGGCTGGAATGGAGATTTGCAATATCCTACAGAGCTTTTTTGTACTGACTGGATGCACAGAGTTCTCCAACTCTTCCCAGTTAAAAAATGAGGCGATGGGGCTAATTCAGGGGTGTTGAACTCAAAGCCCTGGGCAGTGGTGAAATCCTATTTTTTTTAAGGGTTTTTAAAAAAAAATCTGCCTTATGGTTGTCGGTAATAAAGATTTGATTGATTCCATCAAGTCCGTCTTTCTTACTCTCTATATTAGTGGAACAATGGCCTAGAATAGGTTCTCAAAAAAAACACCACCCTTCAGGACCAAGAGAAATTACTTTAATCATTTACAATGGTTATAGCGTCCTGGGGTTGCGAGGTTGCCATTTGCAAATTTTCCTAGTCAGTTTCCAGCAAAATTATTGCACATTTCATTGCATGTTTCTTTCGTTTTCTGGAAGGGTGTGAAAGGCAAAAGAGTTCAATGCTTGCTTATTCTTGCCTCAAGAAACTTGAAAACCTAAGAAAGGTATTGATGAGAAGTAAGGGTAATTATTTAAAGAGAAAACCCATTTTTATTTGAGGGAAGCAGAGAACATGGTTATCATCTTGCAACAACCTAAGAAACTGGAACAGATAGCATGGTAAACGTATTTTTTAAAAAAATATTTCTCATATTTATCTATCCTTCATACTACCCACCTCTGTCGTCAGGCATGGGGAAATTGATTCCCCTGGGCCGTTTCCGTTTTATGTATGGTTTGTATGAGATGTATGATTGTTTTTATATTAAGGGTTTTAAACTGTTTTAATCATTGGATTTGTACTGTTTTGTTGTTGTGAGCCGCTCCAAGTCTTCGGAGAGGGGCGGCATACAAATCTAATTATTATTATTATTATTATTATTATTATTAATAATAATAATGATGATGATGACGATGATGCAGTGGGCCCTGAACACACAGCAAACTGAGAACCAAGGAGTGCAAGGAGTGATTTTTCACCTCAGGGAAAAAAGATCAGAAAATTCAGTGAACCACCATTTGTATTATTATCATTCCTTAATGGAGGAATCTGGCACATTTCCAATCAGAAGCAGGTGGAAGTGCGGAGACTGAAAAGCACTGAGAATCCATGAGGAATCTCGCCCAGCGAGAACAGATTTGGGAGGATCCCACACACAGCATGAGTTAACAAACTAAAGGGCGGTAACCAATGGCCTTTTACTCCGGTACCTAGTACCATATTTCTTTATTTAATACAGAAATATGAGATTCACCACCAGTACATAGTCCACCAACTTTCCAAGCAAAATTTGAGGACAGCTTGAAGCATTCCTGCACTGGCTTCGAAGGGAACTCTTTCTGAGCAACAGAGAGGATGTTTTTTGGGAGAAAGTATAAAGCTGTTGTACTATTACAATAGTAGTAGTACTATAAAGCTATCACGACATAAATTTTAGACCACTGTTTCTCAGGCAATTTTAAGGTATGGACTTCATCTCCTAGAACTCTCCACTTAGCACTGCTGATTGGGGAATTCTGGGAGTTGAAGTCCGCATATCTTCAAGTCGCTAAGTTTCAGAAACAAAGGTTTACAGCAATCCTCTTAAAATTATCCAAAAAACTTTCATTAGCAATATTGTTTCACTGACACTCCTCAACGAAACCTAACCCATTACAGATTCCCAATTTCTTCTTTATATTTTTGCTCATAAAATCATAGTGCGTGTTAAATTGTGTTTTTCCCCGTAATTTAAATTAAAGCATTAAATTATAATTCTTTTTATGCAAGTGTAAGAATTTAGGCATATGCTTATTTGTATTGTTAATATCTGACATGATTATATATATTTCATACATTTGTATTGTTTTCTGCACAGGTTGACATATCTGTAAATGAAGAGTTAAAATAGAATCATTGCTAAAAACTGAAATGTAGAGAGATTTAATTAAGGACTTCCTAAAGCTTCCTAAATCATAAGTATTGTACAAAAAGGTTAAAATACAGTGAGTAACTTAATTAAAAGGTGCGAAAATTAGCTGGTTCATGTATGAGGAAATGCAAAAATTCTAAGAATATTTTTCTGGTAAAAAGGATAATTAGAGAAAGTTTGGAAAAGATTTCCAATTGTTTTAGATCAACTCTATTAAGCATCAAACAAGTTATACGATTCTGACATTCTTCACTTAATTTTTCTGAAAGTTAAGACTTTGGAACCCTCCTTTAATGAGAAACATAAACATAAACTTTAAATTTTAAAATGTTTTGTAACACTTTAAAAGTTATTTACTTTGCTACAGCCAATCCACTTACCCAGTATTAAGTGATATTTTGTTTTTAGTAAAACATCATGCTTCAGAATTATTTTCATGTTCCATTTTAATTCTTAAGACCTTCCCAAGTTTTAGGTAAGGCTTGAAAGCCAAAACACGGGAATGGATGAAGCTACCTTGAAGATGACAAAATGTGATGGCTACATTTATGACACCCGGTTGTGAATACTGTCTGGAAATCTCAATGAGAGAAGACAATGAAGGAGAATGGAAAAATATTTGGCATTTCAGCTTCTGATGAGTAATTTAATTTGGACAATTGTTTCTATTAAAGATATATCAGAAAATGCTAAAAGGTGCTTGAGAAATTGGAGACATCGGCCTTAGGTATTATGTTAGGAGCTCACTATTTCCCCAATATTCTCCATTTTTCTTTAAGCTTTTGAACTCAGCTGTGAGGAAGCTTCTTAACCCTGCTGTTCTGTTTAAGAAAAGTAACAAATCTTATGTTCCCGGGTCACCCTGACCCGGACCGAAAACTCTTCATTTGCAGTGCTTATGTTTGGTCTTTTTGAAAGCTTTTTTCACTTGGAAAGTAGTCTGAACATTTCTGCACACAATGATATGAAAATTGAAATGAAAAAAGTAAATCTTATTGGTTTATTTTGCGGATATAATGCACGCCCCCCCTGTTTTTGTGAATTTTTTTTCAATTTATGGATAGTTTTGCTTGCAAAATGCATTCTATTTTACTAAAGTTGGTATGGGATTGGTAGCTTGAACATTTCTGAACATAATGATATGAAAATTGAACTGGAAAAATTGATGCATATTGGTTTATTTTGTTGATGAAATGCACGCCCCCCCGTTTTTTTTAAATAGTCTTCACTTTATGGATAGTTTTGCTAGCAAAATACATTCTATTTTACTAAAGTTGGTGTGGGATTGGTAGCTTGAACATTTCTGAACATAATGATATGAAAATTGAACTGGAAAAATTGATGCATATTGGTTTATTTTGCACATAAAGTATGCCTCAATTATTTCAATTTATATAAAAATTATGCTGTTAATTTCAAACTTACATACTTTTTTTTAGTAAAATGGATTTGTTTCATAAAATTAGTTCTCTGGCTACAATGTGGTTGATTTTCAAAAGGATATTCCAAATATTTCTAGATAAATATGTATAAACAGTGACAATAATGGCAAACAGCAAGGCCGAGGGGGGGTGGCCCTTTTGTGGCAAAAATAAACCAATAAGAACCATTTTTTTCAGTTCATTTATATTTTTCTTATATTCAGAAATGTTCAATTTAGTATATCAAACCTTTTGGGGGAAAATTCCTTAGGGATTTGTAGCCTTAAAAAATAGAAATTGACACGAAATTAAAAAAGGATGGGGGGAGGGGCTTTTTGATCAAAATAAAAATATAAGTCTCAATTTTTCCAGTTCAATTTTCATATCATTATGTTCATAAATGTTCAAACTAGTTTTCCAGTTGAAAAAGTTTTCAAAAAGATCAAATTCAAGTACCTAAAAAAAATATTTTTGGTCCGGTCACATACGAACAGAAACAGATTCAAAGTTATGATTTTTTTTTGCCCAGAAAACAATTAGCCACCACCCCAAAAATATTTTTTGATGATCAGCATTGTTAAATTGAGTAAATGAATGCCTAAGATTTTAAAGAATATTTCGGATTTGGAGCATAAAAAAATAAAAAGTGAAAATGGTTGCAAGCAGCCAAGGGGGGGGGGGGAGGCCTTATTTCTGATGTTAAAAAACCAATAAGAATCATTTTTTTCAGTTCCTTTATATTTTTCTTATATTCAGAAATGTTCAAGCTACCAATCCCACACCAACTTTAGTAAAATAGAATGCATTTTGCAAGCAAAACTATCCATAAATTGAAAATTTTTTCACAAAAACGGGGGGGGGGCGTGCATTATATCCGCAAAATAAACCAATAAGATTTACTTTTTTCATTTCAATTTTCATATCATTGTGTGCAGAAATGTTCAGACTACTTTCCAAGTGAAAAAAGCTTTCAAAAAGACCAAACATAAGCACTGCAAATGAAGAGTTTTCGGTCCGGGTCAGGGTGACCCAGGAACATAAGATTTGTAACTTTTTTTGCCCAGCAAAAACTAAGCCCCCCACCCCCCCAAAAAAATTCTCATAGAGAGAACCCCTGAAATGATGAACCAGCATGAAATTTCAAGTTTCAGATATGCAGGGAAAATTTTTTACAGGGACTCAAACTTGGCTTCGGGTCACATACGACCCGAACAGAACAGCGTTAAAACAGACGGGAGCTTTCGCCTCAATTGAATACAAGACTCTTGATCTGTCCATTGGAGTAGCAGATGGGATTTGTTACTTCTTGTTTGTCCAGAATATGGGCAGCAGGTGGTTAGGATCTGGTATGCTTCTACTGTGTTTGCCACCAGTTGGTCAACATGGCTTCATTTCTGGCACTGTAACTGACTCAGTTCTAAGGGTTTATAACCTTTTTTGGATGTTTATTTCACATTGTGTTTTCATTTGCTTTTCTAGGTTTTGCTGAGGTGCTTGTCAATTATTTCAGTTCCCTGGGTAGGTAGGATGGGTTTAATTAGTGAATTAAAATGGGTTACACTACCCGACCAGCACTGGCCACCTACAGATGCTCACAGGAGCAACCGTATTATCAAAGGAAGGAAGAAAACCGTCTCTGGTTCACTCATTGGAGCTCAGGTTCATACTGGCAGGGGATCCTGGGGTCTGAAGCATCCCCAAAGCCTCCTCCCGGCAGGCCTGGTGCAGGGAGGGCACGATCTGTCTGCTGAAGGTGGTGCCGGATGGGATTTTATAGTTGGGGGCAAGCAACTTCAGGAGGTGCTGGAAACCGGCCTCTTCCACGATGCTGAAGGGCTGGTCGTCCAGAGCCATCATCTGGGCAATAGCACGGGTCACTTCCGATGGCTTTGGACCAGGTTGCCTTTTCCCGGCCGACTTCTGCTTCGTCCAGCACTGGGGCAAAGCACTCGGCATCAGGACAGGCCCGTTCGACTGGCTGCCAGTCGGCAACATGGCTTGCGTCGTGGCGATGGCGGCCAGGACGATGTTGCCATGATGCCTCTGCAGATGTTTCAGCAGCCCAGAGGTGGAAAAATGTTTTGAGTTCTTGCCTCGGCTCACCCGCCTCCTGCAGTGCGTGCAGATGCCGTAGCAGGGGTCCTCCGAATCCAACTCAAAGTGGTCCCACACCACGCTGTGCTCGGGGCCGCTCCGGGGCCTCTTTGTGGGAGGGGGGAGGCTCGGGAAGACCTCCGGGATCTCATGGCCGACCTCTCTAGGAAAGTGGGAGGGATTCGGGAGGGACGTTCTCTGGTATCTCTTCCAGTGGACTTCTCCCAGCTCAAAACAGTCCTTCCCAGCCCCGACTGGTGACCCATCCTGGGGCTCTCGGGATTCAGATCCTCCTTCCAGACTCTCCTGTTTGACGGGCACCTGGTCGTAGCCGATCTGTGGCCCCATCCTGGAGTTATCCTCTGTTTCAGATGCTCCACACTGAGGAATCTCCACCTTGATGTAATTTCCCATTTCGTCCCCTAAGGAAACAAAGAGGTAATCATTTCTTAATAATAATAAAGTTGGAAGGGACCTTGGAGGTCTTCTAGGCCAACCCTCTGCAGGAAACATTACACTACTTGAGACAAATGGTTATCCAACATCTTAAAAACTTCCATTCACAACTTCTGGAGGCAAGATTAATCCACAGATTAATTGTTCTAACTGTCAGGAAATTTATCCTTAGTTCTAAGTTGCTTATTTCCTTGATTAATATCAATATCAATATCAAAATTATTATTATTATTATTAATTTATTATGAAGAGCCGGGGTGGCGCAGCAGGTAGAGTGCTGTACTGCAGGCCACTGAAGCTGACTGTAGATCTGAAGGTCAGCGGTTCAAATCTCACCACCAGCTCAAGATTGACTCAGCCTTCCATCCTTCCGAGGTGGATAAAATGAGGACCCGGATTGTGGAGGCAATATGCTGACTCTGTTAAAAAGTGCTATTGCTAACATGTTGTAAGCTGCCCTGAGTCTACGGAGAAGGGCGGCATAAAAATCAAATAGATAGATAGATAGATAGATAGATAGATAGATAGATAGATAGATAGATAGATAGATAGAAAGAAACAAACAAACCAACAAACAAACAATAATCCGCCCCGAGTCTTTGGAGAGAGGCGGCATACAAATCTAATAAATAATAATAATAATAATAATTATTATTATTATTATTATCATTATTATTATTAGAGTTGGAAGGGACCTTGGAGATCTTCTAGTCCAACCCCCTGCTTCAATAGAAATAGTTTCAACCCATTGCTTTTTATTTATTTTACTTATTTATTGGATTTGTATGCCGCCCCTCACCGGAGACTCGGAGCGGCTAACAGCAACAATAAAACAGTGTACAATAGTAATCTAATACTAAAAACGATTAAAAACCCATTAATATAAAAACCAAACATACATACATACCTACCCTGCATAGAATTGTAAAGGCCTAGGGGGAAAGAGGATAGAAACATAGAAACATAGAAACATAGAAGTCTGACGGCAGAAAAAGACCCCATGGTCCATCTAGTCTGCCCTTATACTATTTTCTGTATTTTATCTTAGGATGGATATATGTCAATTCCCCCATGCCTGATGGCAGAGGTGGGTTTATGTAGCTTACGAAAGGCAAGGAGGGTGGGGGCAATTCTAATCTCTGGGGGGAGTTGGTTCCAGAGGGCCGGGGCCGCCACAGAGAAGGCTCTTCCCCTGGGTCCCACCAAGCGACATTCTTTAGTTGACGGGACCCGGAGAAGATCCACTCTGTGGGACCTAACTGGTCGCTGGGATTCGTGCAGCAGAAGGCGGTCCCTGAGATAATCTGGTCCGGTGCCATGAAGGGCTTTATAGGTCATAACCAACACTTTGAATTGTGATCGGAAACTGATCGGTAACCAATGCAGACTGCGGAGTGTTGGTGTAACATGGGCATATTTGGGAAAGCCCATGATTGCTCTCGCAGCTGCATTCTGCACGATCTGAAGTTTCCGAACATTTTTCAAAGGTAGCCCCATGTAGAGAGCGTTACAGTAGTCGAGCCTTTTGTCCTGCCTTCAGGTGCTTTGGAAAAATAGCTTGACTCCTTCTTCTTTGTGGCAACCCCTGAGATACTGGAACACTGCTATCATGTCTCCCCTGGTCCTTCTTTTCATTAAACTAGACCTACCCAGTTTCTGCAATTGTTCTTCATAGGTTTTAGCCTCCAGTCCCCTAATCATCTTTGTTGCTCTTCTCTGCACTTTTTCTAGAGTCTCAACATCCTTTTCTACACTGTGGCGACAAAATGTTTTCAAATGTCTCAGAGAAAATTTCCTTGTCTCTTCCCAAGATCCTCCTTAACCCAAAATAGATTAGGAAGAGAGCCCTCTGTAGGAAGAAATCTGGATTTCTTTATTTTCTCGATCAAAGTAGCTCAATTCTCCTTGGTTCTGAGGCAGGAAAAGAGCTGTGAATGCCTCCGCAGCTCCCTGCCATGTCTCCCTATGAGAAAGAGGATCGTGGCACCAGTAACGATCACTTGATGTACTGAGGCAAAAACAGCTCGATCTGAGAGACATATGGCACTCCTGCAATCGCCTCCCTTGCGCCAAGAACAACACGGCCTCTCCAAACGAGGACAGAGAATTCCACCCCGGGAAGAAAACTGGATGATCTCTGAGCCTGCGATGACTGTCCAACATCTCTGCCAACAGCTCCCCCTCAGCTGCTCAGTCAAGAACGAAAGATCTGAAGGCACTTGGCAAATGACGATGAGGTTCCCACCAAACCTCCATGGACCAGCTCTTGGCCAGACCAAAGGCTCTGCCGGATGACAGGAGCCAGCTGGTTGAGCCCAGGCAATGGAAATCCAGAAACCCTATGGAGACAGCTCTGGGCCTTTGAGTTCCTCAAAACTGGAGTTAGGAATACAGTGGAGAGGAAGAAAATGGTGGGTAAAGGAGTAGCCACTGTTGGACACCAGAAACATAGAAGACTGACGGCAGAAAAAGACCTCATGGTCCATCTAGTCTGCCCTTATACTATTTCCTGTATTTTATCTTACAATGGATATATGTTTATCCCAGTCACTGGAAAAAATGTGTAGAGGCCCAAGGACAGTACTCTGAAGAATTTTAAGTGTTTGTGCAAATCTGTTCAATAAATTACTTTTTAAAAAAATAATTGCATTACTTTTGGAACGCACCCTGTAGATCCCATAGCTTTCCTACTATCTTTCCATAAGGTGATCAGGGCAGTGTTATTTGAATGGGGATTCAAAATTTAGGCACCAGCTTGTTTAATTATTCTCCCAATTGGTATCTTTTAAAAAAACTATTTATTTGTTTGTTTGTTTGTTTATATTGGAGTTCTATGCCGCCCTTCTCAAGGTGACTCGATTTACCACTAGATTTATAATCTGCTTTACTTTGTACAACTCAAGGTAGCATGCTAATGTTCCTGCCTCTTATTTTCCCAAGACCAACCTTCTGATAAGGAGGTTAAGAGAGTGAGTGAAAGTTACTCTGCTCACTGTTTTATTTTCTTTTAAGCTGTCAAACAGTTTGACCAAGCTGAACATCACATGTAAACCAGACAGAAAAACCACGATAGAATGACAATCCACCTATGTGTCAGGTGTCATCCTGACCTGTGATGGAACAAGGAGGACAGGCAGGCAAGATTCACTGTCTTGATAAGGCAGCAATACAAACAATTAGAACAGCAATTTGTATGGAAGAAGGAAACCAGCAATGGCAGCCTGCAAGATTCAAGCCATCTGGCATCTTTCCCACCCATCTGTGTTTTAATGGACTGGGGTGGTGGGGGGGGGGAGGCATTTACAGTAATTTGGGTTGTGAAGACCAGCCGACAACTATCAATGTTATTGTAAGACAGGGTTGTCAAACTCTATTTCATTGAGGGCTACATCGGGGTTGTGTTTGATCTCGGAGATCCGTGTGTGTGGGTGGCTGGGATGGGGATGGCCATGGCCAGCTTGACATAACTCTTGTGGTGGGGGGTCTCCCTCCCTCCCTCCCTCCCTCCATCCATCCATCCATCCATCCATCCATCCATCCATCCATCTATCTATCATCTATCTATATATCTACCTATCGATCTATCTACCTACCTACACACCCACCCACCCATCTATCTATTTATTTTGTATGCTGCCCCTCTCCGTAGACTCGGGGCGGCTCACAGCAGTAATAGAAAAACAATATACAAAACAAATCTAATAATTAAAGCTAAAATTATAATATCCCTTCCTTCCTTCCCTTTTTTCCCCTTCCTTCTTCCTTCTCCTTCCTTCTCCCTTTCCCCACTTTCAAGGTTGACTCAGCCTTCCATCCTTCCGAGGTGGGTAAAATGAGGACTCACGATTGTTGGGGGCAATATGCTGACTCTGTAAACCGCCTATTTATTTATTTATATTTATTTATTTATTAGATTTGTATGCCGCCCCTCTCCGTAGACTCAGGGCGGCTCACAACAATAATAAAACAATATATGACAAATCTAATATTAAAGTAACTAAAAAACCCTTATTAAAAAGCAAAACATCCGCTTAGAGGGCTGCAAAGCACTGTGTAGCGGTATATAAGTCTAAGTATTGTTATTGCTTATTTTTCCTTCCTTGCTCTCTTCCCATCTTTCCTTATTTTACTTTGCCTTTCTTTTTTTTTCCTTTCCTGTCTTTTATAGCCGGGTCAAATGAAAAGGGGAAACATTTCTCCTTTGTTTTTGTCTTTCAGGTTGTTTGGTTAGCCCCCTGCCACTGAAAACAGAGCTCGTGGGTGGGTTTGTGTGTGTGTGCAGGGAGCTCCATTTTTTGTGGCAGAGACACGGTGGGTGGGTCCTTTGCTGTTACCAGGCTGGCCCCGTGGCCCAGATCCAGCCCGGTGGTCTTGAGTTTGAGACCCCCTTCTGTAAGAGATTAGTTTAGTCTCATCAGGGCCTTTGCTTTCGATCTCAACAGTTTCAATGTTCCCACTAGAAAACACACTCCACATTTCAATTAACTCTTTCCATTCTAAAGATAGCAGCTTGGATAAAACTCGTGTTTATGGAGCCAAGACGGCAATTTCCTCACCCAAAATATCCATATTTGCGTCATCCTCCTCCTGCAGGACTTGCCACAACATAGTCTGTTGGCCTGGCTGGGTCACGTTCTGCTTCACAATCTGCAAAGATCCGCTGGGTTCCTGAGGATCTTTGCATCCCTACGAAGAGAAAGAGACCAAAATTTACCCCATCAGTAAATTTTGTGGGAATAGTTTTACTTTTCCTCGAGGTCTATCGACCTCCAAACAAAACCAATAACTCTTTTCCTATCGGATTTCACAGAAGAAAGGGTGTTAAAAGCAAATCCGCAGGTTTCCTTAAAACACCTTGCCTCGCAGAGACTGCCATATGAGGACAATCGTGTATTTCAAAGATCGCTTGAAGGTCGAACGTTGCCTAAAACACTATCTAAGTATTGCCCACAAGATCATATGCTGCAACGTTCTACCTGTCAATGACTACTTCAGCTTCAACCACAACAACACAAGAGCACGCAAGAGATTCAAACTTAATATTAACCGCTCCAAACTTGACTGTAAAAAATATGACTTCAGCAACCGAGTTGTCGAAGCCTGGAACACATTACCTGACTCAGTAGTGTCAACCCCTAACCCCCAACATTTTTCCCTTAGACTATCCACGATTGACCTCTCCAGGTTCCTTAGAGGTCAGTAAGGGGCGTGCATAAGTGCACCAGTGTGCCTTCCGTCCCCTGTCCAATTGTCTCTCCTCATCTCATTTATCTTTTCTTCCTTTCAAATATGTTCACCTATACTTTTATATCTTTTCTTCTATTCTTTTCTTTATTTATATTATTACATATCTATTCTCTTCAATGTATATTATGTATTGGACAAAATAAATAAATAAAAGGTAGGAGACATTCTAATGTAATCTACCAGATCCCCTTCATGGATTGCCTCTGGGACTATGTAGGATGGACAGGGAGGAAGCTAACCATCAGACTGTAGGAACACAAGTGAGCAATCAAATTCACTAGTAGCCTCACAAATTCAACGAATAGGGACGTGTATTCAATTTCGCAGCTACTGAGATTGTTGGCCGAGCAGGTACAAAAATAGCCAAGGAAAGCCTGGGAAGTGGGCCCTTCGTCAATCAACAGGATTGCTGATTATAACCAGCTAATCGGGTACTTAGAAGCTGAGGAGCTCACAGCATAAGGAAACAACAGTGCAAATAGGTGTGGAGTCTTCTTGGAACTGTTGAAAAATTCCACACCCATTTGCATATAATGTGATCTTCCATTTGCACCACTCAGGTGACCCCTCAGATAAACCTCCAGGTGACTATAAGGACTCACTAAAAGGATGCAAAAGACCAGCTGTCTGCAAGGTGCATATATGTCCTTCCATTCTTCAATATCCAGTCAGAGCTGAAGATGTTTCTTGGACGAAAAGGGAAACGTCTTCAAAGAAAAACTAGAAAGTCCAGTTGCCTCTTGGAAAAAACCACCTTTGGGACAACTGTGACCTTGGATGACTGAGAATCTCCCTAGACATTAAGGAAACAACAGCCAATCACTGTCCATCAACACACCAATTAAGCAATAGGAAGGCACTACATGAATACGACTCATAAAATAGCCCAAAGGAGAGAGAAGTTCCCAGAGGATGGGCTCCAGTACGAGTCTGAAAGCTCAGAAGAAGAAACCTCTGGTCCTGGTGACGGACCCAGACTGGATCTTACAAACTGGTATTGCTTCTCTTTAAGTAGTAATCCACTATCCCAGTGAAGGGACAAAAGCTGCAAGCACCTCTCCTGGTACAGTGACAAGTGACATTGAGGTCGCCAAGGCAAGCTCTGCATTTGGCAGGCTACTGACCAAAGTGTGAGATCGCTGTGGAATAAGCCTTGCTACAAGGCTCAGAGTCTACCGAGCAGTAGTGCTACCTATCCTCATGCATGCCAGTGAGACTTGGACTGTATACAGGAGGCACGCTGGGCAATTCAGCCGCTTCCACAGGACCTGCCTCCGTAGAATTCTGAGGATCCGGTGGCAAGAAAATGTAGGCCAAACACTGAAATCCACTCCAGACCAGGCCTGCTATCAGTTTACACTCTGCTGATGAAAGCCCAGACACACTGGGCAGGCCATGTTGCAAGGATGCCAGACCATTGCATCCCCTTCATGGCATCGGACCAGAATATCTCCAGGACCGCCTTCTGCCGCACGAATCCCAGCGACTGGTTAGGTCCCACAGAATTGGCCTTCTCCGGGTCCCTTCGACGAAACAATGTCGTCTGGCGGGACCCAGGGGAAGCGCCTTCTCTGTGGTGGCCCCGACCCTCTGGAATCAACTCCCCCCCCCCCGAGATTAGGACTGCCCCCACCCTCCTTGCCTTTCGCAAACTCCTCAAAACCCACTTCTGTCATCAGGCATGGGGAAATTGATTTCCCTGGGCTGTTTCCGCTTTATGTATGGACTGTATGATTGTTTTTTATATTAAGGGTTTTAAATTTTTTTAAACTACTGGATTTGTATCGTTCTGTTGTTGTGAGCCCCTCCGAGTCTCCGGAGAGGGGCGGCATACAAATCTAATAGATTAGATAGATAGATAGATAGATAGATAGATAGATAGATAGATAGATAGATGATAGATAGAGAGAGAGATAGATAGATAGATAGATAGAGAGAGATAGAGAGAGACAGACAGATAGATAGATAAATCAATCAATCAATAAATCAATAAACAAACAAACAAACAAAGAAACAGCTTTTCTATGGTGATCTGTTTCAAGGACAAAGGGGGCAAAGGAAGAGCTACAAAGACATGTTGAAAGCCTCCTTCAAGTCCCTGGAGACCGAGACCGCCTTCTGGGAAACCCTGGTGCACAAGATCTATCAACATGGTGTACATGCTGATCCACCAAGGCTGCCAGACATCTGAGGGAAGAACAGGAGAAGCGAGCACTCCGCAAAGCCAGAGCTGCACATGCTGCAACATGGTGCCCACACATGTCTGCCCAACATGTGCCAGAACATTTCGTGCCCGTATAGGCCTCACCAGCCACCTGGGGACACATCGTAGACAGCCCACAACCAAGATTAATTCCTTGTGTATCCATTCACCCTTGGCCAATAAAATTCTATTCTATTAAACAACAAGGTCCTCTTTGAACATGATTTATTTATTTATTTATTTATTTATTATTAGATTTGTATGCCGCCCCTCTCCGAAGACTCGGTGCGGCTAACAACAATAAAGAAGACAATGTAACAAATCTAATATTAAAAAATAATCTAAAAACCCTCAATTTAAGAGACCAATCATACAAACAATCATACCATGTATAAATTCTATAAGCCTAGGGGGAAGGGAAAATTTCAATTCCCCCATGCCTGACGACAGAGGTGGGTTTTAAGGAGCTTAGGAAAGGCAAGGAGGATGGGGGCAACTCTGATATCTGGGGGGAGCTTGTTCCAGAGGGTCGGGGCCGCCACAGAGAAGGCTCTTCTCCTGAGTCCCGCCAAATGACATTGTTTAGTCGACGGGACCCGGAGAAGGCCAACTCTGTGGGACCTAACCGGTCGCTGGGATTCGTGCGGCAGATGGACGAACATCATCCTCAACCCTTGTGAGCCATTCATGTACACCCTAAACATACCTCTTTGCTACCTGTCTGGCCCACTTCTTCTCCTTCAGGAAATGGCAAAGGAGGGAGACTTGGGTATTTCGGTCCATTGCCTGGAAAGAACGGATAAGATTTCAATACGGAATTTCAAAATTGAAAAATTCTCTCTCTCCTATTTCTAAGGCGGCATTTCGTAAATAAGTCTCTGCTGGGCCCTGTTGAGAAAGATGATGATCACAAAGATTTGGGATCATAAAGGCAGGCTCAGATTTTGTGTTTACAGGTAGTTCTAGACTTACGACCACAATTGAGCCCAACATTTATGTGCGAAATTTGTAAAGTGACTTTTGCCCCATTTTTGGGACATTCCTTGCCACATTGGTTAAGTGAATCACTGCAGTTGTTCAGTTGTTAAGTGAATCTGGCTTCCCTATTGACTTTGCTTGTCAGAAGGCTGCAAAACAGGATCACATGACTCTGGGACACTGCAACTGTCATAAATGCGAGTCAGTTGTCAAGCCTCCAAATATGGATCACGCAAGGGGAGGCTGCAATGGTCATAAGCGTGAAAAATGGTCATAAGTCATAAGTTTGTTGTAAGTTCGAACAGTCACTAGATGAACAGTTGTAAGTCGAGGACGACCTGTATTTGTCAGACACCGCCCATCTCCTTCACCCAGAGATACAGGTTTTATACAGGGGCAAGGATAGCATATGGTTCTTCCAAAACTCAGTTGGGAGTTAGCTTGGAGATGACTGGTCCCTCCCATACGCTATATAAGCGGAGCAAACGGATGTGCTGGTTGCAGGAAGCAGCTTGGTTCAATTCTGGTCGGTGTAACTCAGCAACCTCTGACTCTGTGTTCTGTTTGGCCTTGCAGAGCTCCTTGCCAATTACCATATTTTTTGGAGTGTAAGATGCACTTTTTCCCCCCTAAAAGAGGCTGAAAATTTGGGTGTGTCTTATACTCCCAACGTTGATTTTGCTAAGCTTTTTTTTACCCTAATGAGATGCTAACAATCTTCCAGGCTCTTTTACGGGGTTGTAGACTTTTCCATTGCTACTCCCTCGGAAACAAGGTTTGTTTTGTCTTTTGTTAAGTCTTTGCAGGCTTGTTTTCATTGCTATTCTCTCCAAAGAAGGGTTTTTTTCCAGCCCTAACCAGGGGATAAAATAATGTGCTGAAGCTGACTAGACTAAGGATGCTAGCCAGATGAAGACCTGCAGGCAGCCTTTATCCTCCCCAAAAACTAACGTGCGTCTTATACTCTGGTGTGTCTTATACTCTAAGAAATACGGTAGGTCTTTGGCAGCGTGTCAAGATGGTGGGTGCTTATCAGTCTTCTCCGGAAAGACTGTGGCAGACTTCTCTTGGACTAATTGAAACTGTTTGGGATTTATTATGGCTGTGAATGAACATAATGCACAGCTGTTGAAATAAAGAGAGGGGTTTTGGGGGACTACATTTGTGCTTTATGATTTATCAGGAAGCCTAGGTCCTGGTCTACGGAGAGGGGCGGCATACAAATCTAAATAATAATAATAATAATAATAATAATAATAATAATAATAATAATAAAATAGGTCAGAACAGGGATAGCTTTCCTGATCCTTGACCATCAAGCTATGTTTCCCAAATTATCTCCTCCACAAGGCTAATGAGATTGAAGGAGTCTTGCCTCCCACTACACAGCCAAGCCAAGCCAAACCAAAGAAACCCCAAAGAAGGAAATATAGAATTTAAAAAAAATGTTCCATGAATTCTTACCCAGAAAATTGGCCTCCACATTTGGATCAGTTTCACCGTAGACGGGTCCTTTCGTGGCATTCAGAGGCTCTTTCTCTGCAACTACTGGTAGGAAATCCACAGGTTTTTCTTTTAAGCGTCCCTGAAGCAGGGAAATATAATCTCAAAATGGGAAAAAGAAGCTTGGCGGGTATTCTGATTTTTTGTTTACCAAAAAGAGAGAGAGCCCCCAGAAGTTGTTTGTTCTCTCGAGGCTCTTCCCAGATCAGTTAGCGAAACTCAATAGAAAGGCCAACCCAGGCATTAGCACATTTCTTAGAAAAATGTTTCCTGTGATCTGCAGCACACTCACCTCATCTCTGTGCATAAATTTAATAAATAAATAAAAATGATTGCCCTTGGCCTGGAGTTATACATAATACCAGTAAGAACTGAAAATGTGCTTTAGGGTAAAAGATCTCCGCCACTGCGCTTTGGAACATTAATTGGCACCAGATTACCTCCGGAACCGCCTGCTACTGCACGAATCCCAGCGACCGATAAGGTCCCACAGAGTTGGCCTTCTCCGGGTCCCATCGACTAAACAATGTCATTTGGCGGGACCCAGGGGAAGAGCCTTCTCTGTGGCGGCCCCGACCCTCTGGAACCAACTCCCCCCGGAGATTAGAACTGCCCCCACCCTCCCTGTCTTTCGTAAACTACTCAAGACTCATTTATGCTGCCAGGCATGGGGGAGTTAAGATATTCCTTCCCCCTGGGCCATTACAAGTTATGCATGGTATGTTTGTGTGTATGTTTGGTTTTATTTTAAGGGTTTTTAGTTGTTTTATTAATTGGATTTCTACATGCTGTTTTTTATCATTGTTGTTAGTCGCCCCGAGTCTGCGGAGAGGGGCGGCATACAAATCCAATAAATAATAATAATAATAATAATAATAATAATAATAATAATAATTGTATCAGGTTGTTTGAACCAGTGAATTAGACCTGTTCAACAAACCATTTTTACAACTGACAAAAGCTACACCTAGCCATTTGGACCCACTAACTCTGCTCAAAATTCAAAGGGACAGCCTTAACCCACACTACAGAGG
Source organism: Erythrolamprus reginae (assembly GCF_031021105.1). Classification (NCBI taxonomy): domain Eukaryota; kingdom Metazoa; phylum Chordata; class Lepidosauria; order Squamata; family Dipsadidae; genus Erythrolamprus; species Erythrolamprus reginae. The sequence continues at coordinate 19,975,392 of NC_091951.1, read as the reverse complement.
TTAAGTCAACACATTCCCTCAAAGCATCTGGTACACTGAAAACATCCAGAGAGGAGAATATTGAAGGCTTATAATATAAAAAACGGCTGCTAGGAATATATTTAACAAAGGTCATTATTATACGCTACTTGGGAAGAAATGGCAGTAGTGCAGTGGCTCTCAATCTGGGGGTCGGGACCCCTTTGGGGGTCGAATGGCTGTTTCCCAGGGGTCACCTAAGACCACAAGAAAAGACAAATTCCCCATGGTGTTAGGAACTAAAGCTTCTATTTTGGCCCCTTGGAACATATTTTTTACAATCCGACTAATCAGGCGTTTACAGTGGGGGCGTCCCTCTGACCTCCATGCAAATCAGCCACAAGCTCTGTTGGAAGAATTGGGGCTCAACTTATGGTTGGGGGTCACCACAACATGAGGAACTGTGTTAAGGGGTCCCGGGTTAAAAAGGTTGAGAACCACTGCATTAGTGGCTTCCATTCATCATAAATTGGGGAAATGTATAAAAGAACACGATATCTTTACTTCTTCATTATTAGTTTGCTTGGTGCATCAAATGGCACAGTAATTTCAGCTATTTGTATGTTGGGATTTTTTAAAAGTAGCAAAACATTAAAAAAAATACTGGAAAGAAAAATCAAAGAATACACCAAGTCTTAAAATTGCAAATAGTTCCTTTAGTGACTGTTTAAAGTCACAATGGCACTGAAAAAGTGACTTGTTACAGTTTTTCAAACTGAACAACTGTTACAGCATCTTCACAGTCATGTGATTAAAATTTGATGCTTGGCAGTGGATTCATATTTATGATGAGTGCAGTGTCCTGGGGTCATGTGATCTACTGAACAACCGGATTACTAATTTAACAATTGTAGCAATCCATTTAACCATTTTGGGCTCAATTGAGGTCGTAAGCCAAGGACTAGCCCAGCGTCGAGTTCCTCTTACCCACATACCGATGGGCTGTGCGCACATCCTGGCAATTTGGGCGCCCACATGCGCGCCCCCTCGCGTTCATGCGCAGAAGCAAAAAATCACCTAAATGTCACGTGCGCAAGTATTCCCTCATAAGATTTTGCTTCTGTGCATACGCAGGAAGCAAAAAAGCCCAATTTATTTTTTAAAAAGATGGCACCGCGCGACAGACCGGCAAAAACGGGCTCCTACCAGAATTCCGCCCTCTAGAGCACTGGTAGGAACCCACCACTTGACCACCTATGCCAGTGATTGGCAAACCTTTTTTTGGCTTGGGTGCCAAAAGGGCGCAGGTGCCCACACCCGCAATGTAATGCCCTCCCCCCATGCATGTATGCACAAACTCCCCTGCCCTCCCCTCCCCTGCAGGCACACAGACCTCACTGAAGTGTCAAGAGCCTATGGGAAGCGAAAAACACGGGACATTGGTTTCTGAACTTTCAATAGGCCCGTTATGCTGCTTTTCGCCTTCCCTAGTGTTGTGGTTAGCTCTGGCCCTGCTCCTGCCCCAAGGACTATGGATGTGGGGGAGACATCCACATGCTGCAGACCTGTTTTGCTCCCGGTGGAATCTGCTGATGAAGGCTCCTCTGACCAAGAAGACATGAGTGACAGGGAGGAGGAGAGTGTGGCAGACAGCTCAGAAGGAGATCAATTATCTAGCTCTTCCTTGGATTCAGAACAAGAGTTAATGATACAGCCACGCATGCGGAGAGCGATGCATAGGCAGCAACAACTGAGAGATTATCATCAAAGAAAATGAGGCCACCTGTGGTTGGGTGGGGCTGTGGTAATTAGTGAGGCTGCTATAAATAGCAGCCTGTGGGTTTGGCCATTGTGGAGGATTATCTCATCGTTGTGTTTCGTGCCTGCCTTGCTGACTTTGACTTTTTGTGTGTGCTGATTTTCCCCCGCTTTGAAACTAAACCAGAGCAAAGTGTGTTTCACTTTGTGAAAGAAGAAGGACTGTGAATTGCCTCACAGCTGCAAGCTAAGTATCTCAGAACTGATAAGGGACTTGTACAAATTACCAGTTTGTTTGGAGACAAGTGCTCTTTGCTATACAAAAAGAGTGCTTCGTTTATTTGCATTTTCATTATAAAGAACATTGTTTTGAATTTTCAAACGTGTGTGTGTCTGAAATTGTATCTGTGCATTTTTGGGAGGATTCTGCCAGAGAGCTCGACAGAACACCTAGGCTTCAGGAGGCTTCCCTAAAGCCTGGAGAAGGCGAAAATGACCTCCCCCCACCCTCCAGAAGGCCGAAAATCAGCTGGCCAGCGCGAACATATGTGCTGGAGCTGACATCGGGCAACACTTCACATGCACTCAGATATGGCTCCACGTGCCACCTGTGACACCCGTGCCTTTGGTTCGCCACTACGGATCTATGCAATCCACCTAATTGGGAAAAGACAGCCTCTTTATTCCGGTATAAAAAACCCGGAAAAACTAATATAGAACTGAAGGAATGACATCCCTTCACTGCTTAGTGAAACAGCGTCTCTCTACTGTACAGTCAGTACACCCCCCACCCCCCCTAACTTGGGAACTTTAAGTCATTGGACTTCAACTACCAGACTTCCCCATTTGGCCTTGGCAGCATTTCTGGGAGTTGAAGTCCACATGTCTTAAAGCTGTCAAGGTTGAGAAACACTGATCAGATGGCCCTGCAAGTAGGCTTTGAAGGACCAGTCTGTTCCCACTTGCCGCCGGTGTTGGGGCCACGGAGCAAACTCTGCTAGTTAATTGTTTCGGGGTGTTATTTTTCTATAATTGGAATGATTTCTTTGACCTCAGACAATGTGGATTGTTGACTTTTCTTGTGGTTGGTTTTAATCCTTGTGCACACACCCTGGAGTCACTGCTGTTAGATGGTGAACCATATGAATCATTTAAATGGGGGAAAAAATCACTGCCTCTTAGCCCGAGGCAATGTTAAAAAGAATTAAGTCCCTCAGGAGTTGGGTGGCATACAAGGTGAATTAAATAATAAATAAATAAGTTTTAAAGCTTTGCCAAGGCTCAGCAGGATCAGGACTCTCTGGACCAGACGAAGAATGCTGTTGCGCAAGGCTGACCCAGCTACAAGGGGAACACAGTTGGGAAGTCTCATAAAATGTCAGTCCTACACTATACTGCTGAGATCTGGGACATCTAAGCTTCAGAGAAGAAACCAGACCAGACCCCATTTTTGGTATTCTGGAGAAGTGTTTAGACTTTTAGCATGTATTAGCATGGGGTGTGGGGCGTTTGTATAAAATGTTACACAATCCTGGGAATGGTTGGTGGCTTAAGAGCACTCCCCCTGCCTTGTTAGCCTTGGAACCTTCTGAATTTTTCAACTCTGATTTGTTACTTTTCACATGTAAATTTTGACCTTGTTTTTCATGTTGCTTTTATAATAATAATAATAATAATAATAATAATAATAATAATAATAATAATAACAACAATAACAACAATAATAATAATTTTACAAAGAACTGGTGGGATCATAAGCCCGAAAAAGTACTGTGGGACTTCAGACTTCAGACTGACCGAATTCTGAAGCATAACACACCAGACGTTGTGATCGTGGAGAAAAAGAAAGTATGGATCATGGACATCACAATCCCAGGAGACAGCAGAATTGAGGAGAAGCAGCTAGAGAAATTAGTGAAATACGAAGATCTAAAAATCGAGCTGCAACGACTCTGGCATAAGCCCGTGAAAGAGGTCCCAGTGGTACTTGGCACACTAGGCGCAGTGCCAAAGGATCTCAGCAGACATTTGAAAGCCATCGGAATTGACAAAATCTCCATCTGTCAATTGCAAAAGGCCGCTTTCCTGGGATCGGCAAACATAATTCACCACTACATCACGCAGTCCTAGGTGCTTGGGAAGCGCCCGACTGGTGGTGAAATACGAAATCCAGCATAGTGATCTTGTTTGCTGTGTTGTACTGACATAATAATAATAATAATAATAATAATAATAATAATAATAATAATAATAATAATAATAATAATAATTGTATGCCGCCCCTCTCCGGAGATTTGGAGTGGTTCAAAACATTTTAGTTGATTCTTGACAAATGTACCTTTTATGTACATTGGGAACATATTCACCAGGACAAATTCCTTGTGTGTCTAATCACACTTGGCCAATAAAGAATTCTATTCCGTTCTGTCCTATCCCATTCTATTCTTATCCCAATTTTGTTACTTTACTAGTAAGTCAAGGTGGCGAATTTACCTACAACTCCTCCCTCCTATTTTCTCCACAAAAGCATCATTGTAAAGTGAAAAGGGCTGACAGAGCAACTGGCCCAAAAATCACCCAGCTGGCTTTTGTGCCTAAGACAGGAATCTCCTGTTCAGCACCTTAATCATTCATCACAAAGGCTAAATAAACGAACTTGAGGATCTGGATAGTGAAACTCACCTGAGATGACCTGGTTTTGGCCTCCTGTTGACTCCTCAGGAAGTCCTCCACCAGGGCCACCGCCTGGGAACACGACTCGGGCCGCCTGGCTTGGATCCAACTCCGGAGCTCCGGTGGCAGGCTGGCCAGGAACTGCTCCAGGATCAGTTGCTCCAGGATCTGCTCCTTGGTGCGTCTCTCCGGCTTCAGCCACTGGCGGCAAAGGTCCTGGAGTTGGCTGTGGATCCTCCGGGGATCCTCTACCGCCTGGCAGCAGAACTGCCGGAAGTGCTGCCGCTGCCTCTCCGTTCTCAGGGCTTCCGCTCGCAAGATGGCGGCCTTGACTTTCTCATAGTTCTCCCGGTCTCTGGCTTCCAGACCTCGGAAGGCCTCTTCCGCTTCTCCGCTCAGGGCCGGCAGGAGGTGGGCCGCCCACTGGTCCCGAGGCCATCGGCAAGCCTTGGCCACTTGCTCAAAGGAGGCCAGAAACTCCTTGGTGTCCTCCCAAGGAGAAGCCTCGGACACCCCAGAGCTTCCCCGCCCTGTTAAAATGGGCTGCAGAGATTTCAGGAACTGCTGGAGCTGGGCTTCCCAACGCTCCTGCATCTCGTGGCAGGTTTCCCTTCGGCAATTTTGGGATGCTCCCCATCCCAGCCGTTCCTTCTTATGCTGGCGGTGAATTGGACTGGGGTTTTTTTCTGTTCTTTTTGGCTCCCGATCTGTCCCAGCAGCTCTTGGCTCGTTCATTGCTTTCTCAGCTGACAGTATCCTTCCAAATTCAGAATTAAGACTTTCAGACCACATTATACATATAAGGCCTAAAAAGATTTTTAACAGTAACAGGAAATATTCCTGCCATTTTCTATTCAGATACTACTTTTTTTAAAGATGTGAAGGAAGAAAAAGGAATTTCTTTTAAAAATAAGTTTTATATATTTGCTGCTAATAATTCCCTCAATAATGCAACTATTTACTAAGTCTGCACTACTATTACTACTAGTTTTTTCTCATCATTCCTTTCACCCATATCCTCCCACTTATTGTATGACTATAACTTGTTGCTTGTATCCTTACGATTTTTATTAATATTGAATTCAGAGGGCTGGGACACTTTAAAAATTCAAAAAACTTAAAACTTAACTTAAAACTCACCACTGTCAAACTATTCACTAAGGCTGCATTACTATTAGTCGTCTCATTGTTTCTATCACCTATCTCTTCCCACTTGTGACTATATGACTGTAACTTGTTGCTTGTATCCTTACGATTAATATTAATAGTTTCCTAATTGCATATTTGACCCCATGACAATCATTAAGTGTTGTACCTCATGATTCTTGACAAATGTATCTTTTCTTTTATGTACACTGAGAGCATATGCACCAAATGCGAATTCCTTGTGTGTCCAATCACACTTGGCCAATAAAGCATTTTATTCTATTCTATTCTATTCTAAAAAGCTTTTCAATCATACCCTTCAATGGCTACTTTTGTGGGTCTCTCTACATGGGTCCAAAAAAAGACTCACCCTTGACTGAAAAAGTTCTGGGTCAAATCGTTGCACAACTGAGGCAGGAGTCTTCAATCAAATCGCCTCTGCAAAAGCAAAGAACAAATATCCAAGTAGTCCTCACCTTACGACCAAAATTAAGCCCAAAATTATACGTTGCTAAGTGAGAAATTTGTTTAGGCCATTTTGCCCCATTTATAATTTTGCTCGGCCAAATTTGTTAAAGTGAATCACTGTGGCTGTGAACTTAGGGACACGGTCGTTAAGTGAATCTTTTTGCTCATTGGAAAGTTGTAAAAAGAATGATTGCATGAGCCCGGGGACATTGCAACCATCATGAATGCAAGTCCACTGTCAAGTATCTTGAATGTAAATCACATGACTGTGGGGATGCGGCAATATTCATTGTGAAAAATTGTCCAGGGGTCACTTTTTCCTGTGCTGTTGTAACTTCAAATGGTCACTCAATGAATTGTTTAAAGTTACATGTATGTACTGATGCTTTTATTTATTTATTTCTGGAATATGACGGACCTTTTTGCCCCCTAAGAGGGTGGAAATGTCAGTGTATCTTATACACCAAATAGAGCCATTTTTTGCTGTCCCAAACCTGCCCTCCTGCCTTCAGAGAGCTCTTGGGTGTTGGAGGATGGCAAAAATGCCTGTTTTTGTGGGTGAAAAACACCCAATTTTTCACAAAAATGGGGGCATTTTTGCCATCCCCCAGCACCCAAGAGCTCTCTGCAGGCTTCCCAGACTTTTTGCCCACCCAATTTTTGCAGGAAAAAACAGGCAATAAATGGCCCAGTTTTTGCAAAAATTGGTTTGTTTTTGCCTTCTAATTACCCCATTTAGTGTGACTGCCGGAGGTTATGACCTATAAAGCCCTTCATGGTATCGGACCATAATATCTCCGGGATCGCCTTCTGCCGCACAAATCCCAGCGACCGGTTAGGTCCCACAGAGTTGGCCTTCTCCGGGTCCCGTCGACTAAATAATGTCGTTTGGTGGGACCCAGGGGAAGAGCCTACTCTGTGGCGGCCCTGACCCTCTGCAACCAGCTCCCCCCAGAGATCAGAATTGCCCCCCCCCTTACCTTTCGTAAGCTCCTTAAAACCCACCTCTGTCATCAGGCATGGGGGAATTGAGATATTCCTTTCCCCCCAGGCCTATACAATTTATGCATGGTATGTTTGTGTGTATGTTTGATTTTTAATAAGGTTTTTTTTAGTTATTTTAATATTAGATTTGTCATATGCTGTTTTATTATTGTTGTTAGCTGCCCCGAGTCTACGGAGAGGGGAGGCATACAAATCTAATAAATAAATAAATAAATTCTGGGAGTTGAAGTTCACTAGACTTAAAGCTGTCAAGTCTGAAGACCCCTGGGCTAAGGGGGGGGGAGGATCTTCAAACTTGGCATGTTTAAGACTTGTGGATGTCACCTCACATTTCTGAGCTAGCATGACTGGAGGAGGAATTCTGGGAGTTGACACTTACAAATTAACATTGAAAAAAAGAGTCTGCGGAGAGGGGCGGCATACAAATTTAATTAATAAATAAATAAACTGCTCCATGCACTCCTCAGCTTGCATTCAGGTTTTTTCAATGTTAACTTGGAAGAGTCAGCAAATGAAGAGTTTCAAGCTGTAGACTGCATGTAGCAGCAGCTCATTAGTCCCTTTTTTCAATATTAATTTGGAAGGTTCAGTAAATGAATGGTCAGAAGCAGAGGATTGCATGCAGCAGCCCATAGGTCCCTTCTTTTCAATGCTAGCTTGGAAGGGTTAACAAATGAACAGTCGCAAACTGAGGATTGTGTATAGCAGCTGCTCATTAGTCCCTTTTTTCAATGTTAACTCAGATAGGTCAGTAAATGAATGGTCAGAACCCGAGGGTTACATGAAGCAGCTTCAAAAATCGCTTTTTTTCAGTGCTAACTTGGAAGGGTCAGTAAATGAATGCCCTTAAGCCCAGGACTGCATGCAGCAGCCCATAGGTTCCTTTTTATAATGCTAGCTTGGTATGGTCAATAAATGAACACTCATAAGCTAAGGACTGCATATAACAGCAGCTCATTAGCCCATTTTTTCAATGTTAACTCGAAAAGGGCAGTGAATGAACGGTCGTAAACCGAGGACTGGATGGAGCAGTACCTCAGTGGGAGCGTCGGGAAAAGGCCGCCAGCCAAAGACCCTTAGGCAGGTCGGGCCAGCATCACACACGCACCCTACACAAACACACACACACCCGTCTTTGTCCCGAGAGAGTCGGAGCGAAGGCGGTCATCGCGGGTCTCCCCCCCCCCAAGTCCCACCCCTTGACAGCAGCGTCGGGGCTTCGGGGAAGCCCCCTCCGCCCGAGGAATGGAAGCGGCCCCACACCTGGCTTCCCGTCACGCCCTGAGGAGAAGCGAGGCGAGGACTCCCGCCGCCGCCACCTCCCCCTTCCCTCCTCCCCCTCCCCCGCGCGGAGCCGACCAACGGCCATGGCCCACCTCCCCGCCCGCGCGCGCGGTCACGTGACGCTCCCGCCGCGCGACCCCCGTACCGGAAACGCCTCGAGGCCGCGGGACTCTCCGGCCGCGGAGGGGAGGGGCAGGAAAGAGAGAGGGAGGGAAGAGGCCTCGCCGTAGCCGCAGCCCGCTGCTTCTTCAGCCGTCGCCGCTTCTGGCCGGTGGCGGACTTGTCCTGCGGCCTCCGCCTCTTTTGTTCCTGCGGGGGCCGGAGGGCGGAGCGGCGACGAGGGAGGAGGAGGAGGCTTCGCCCGGCCGTCGCTGCCGCCGGCTTCGTGGCAGCTCCGCCCTTTCCGAGGAGAAGTCCGGGGAGGGATGGGAGGCCACGCGGAAATCGCAGGGTCGAAAGAGGCAGCTTGGTGCCTTTGAACCCGGCCTGACCTGCTGCGTTCTTTCGGCCCAAGGAGGACTGGAGGCTAAAACATAGTTGTTCAATACTCTGGCGAAAAGAAGGACCACGGGAGACATTTATTTATTTATTTACCTATCTATTTACTGCAGTGTTTCCCAACCTTGGCAACTTGAAGAGATCTGGACTTCAACTTTCAGAATTCTCCAGCCAGCGAATGCTGGCTGGGGAATTCTGGGAGTTGAAGTCCAGATCTCCAAGTTGCCAAGGTTGGGAAACACTGATTTACTGTACAGTATTCAATTTGTATGCAGCCCATCTCCCTAGGGACTCAAGGTGGCTTGCAACCAAAAATTAAAGCATAACAGTTAATATAAACCAATTCTGGAATGCAGCTCACCTGTCTGGAACCCGCACTGCATATCAGACATTAATACAATCAAGAGAGTCCAGAAATATTTCCCAAGAAGAGTTCTTCACTCCTCCGTTCGCAACAAAATATCTTATTCCACTAGACTTGAAATACTGGAATTATTAGACAATTTACAACTATGTCATCTCTGATCTGATCTAAATGTAGTTTATTTTATTTATTTGTTCCATTTATATGCTGCTCACTCTGAAAAGGATTCTTGAGCAGCTAACAACAGTTATAAATATACAGTGTTCCCTCGATTTTCGCGGGGGATGCGTTCCGAGACCGCCCGCGAAAGTCGAATTTCCGCGAAGTAGAGATGCGGAAGTAAATACACTATTTTTGGCTATGAACAGTATCCCAAGCCTTCCCTTAACACTTTAAACCCCTAAATTACAATTTCCCATTCCCTTAGCAACCATTTAGATGATTATTCACCATGTTTATTAAAATTTATTAAAAAATGTTTTTTAAAGGGAGAGGAAAGTTTGGCAATGACAAATGATGTCATCGGGTGGGAAAAACCGTGATATAGGGGAAAAAACCACAAAGTATTTTTTAATTAATATTTTTGAAAAACCGTGGTATAGACGTTCTGCGAAGTTTGAACCCGTGAAAATCGAGGGAACACTGTAATACTAATAAAAAGAACAATAAAAAATAAATAAAATCTACAATACAAAAACTACCGTGTATATATATATATAAACCCCATACGTACTAACATTCAATCCTAATTCCAGGCCTGCTGGAAAAGCCAGGTCTTAACAGCTTTCCGGTAGTTCATAAAATCATATACCAAAACGTCCTTCCTGTTAATGACTACTTCACCTCCAACTGCACCAATACATAAGCACAAAATCGATTCAAATTCAACGTAAACCGCTCCGAACCTGATTGCAGAAAATACAACTTCAGCAATAGAGTGATCAATGCCTAGATTGCACTACCTGACTCTGTGGTTTCTTCCCCAAACCCCAAAAACTATAACCTTAGATTGTCTATAGTCTATCTCTCCCTTTTTCTAAGAGGTCTGTAGGGGGGTGCATAAGCACAACACTGTGCCTACCATCCCTGTCCTATTGTCCTCTTTTATCGTCACTTTTTATTTATGTTTATACAAACTATTACTATCCTATACATGTTTCACAAATATAGATAGAACAGATAGATAGATAGACAATAGATAGATAGATGGATGATAGACGATAGATAGATAAATAGATAGATAGATAGATAGATAGATGATAGATAGATGATAGATAGAAAGATAGATGATAGACGATAGATAGACAATAGATGGATGGATGGATGGATGGATGGATGGATGGATGGATGGATGGATGGATGGATGGATGGCTAGCTAGCTAGATACATAGATAGATACATAGATAGATACATAGATAGATACATAGATAGATACATAGATGTTGGTTTTGACCTATAAAGCCCTTCATGGCATCAGACCAGAATATCTCCGGGACCGCCTTCTGCCGCACGAATCTCAGCGACAGATTAGGTCCCACAGAGTTGGCCTTCTTCGCATCCCGTCGACTAAACAATGTCATTTGGCAGGTAACAGGGGAAGAGCCTTTTCTGTGGCGGCCCCAACCCTCTGGAACCAGCTCCCCTCTGAGATTAGAACTGCCCCCACCCTCCTTACCTTCTGCAAACTCCTTAAAACCCACCTGTGCCGTCAGGCATGGGGGAACTGAAATATCTTCCCCAGGCCTATATTGTTTATGTATGGTATGTTGTGTGCATGTTTTTTTTAAAAAATATGGGTTTTTAGCTTTCTAATTATTGCATTTGTATTATATATTGTTTTCTGTTGTTGCTGTGAGCCGCCCCGAGTCTGCGGAGAGGGGCGGCATACAAATTTAATAGATAGATAGATAGATAGATAGATAGATAGATAGGTAGGTAGGTAGGTAGGTAGGTAGGTAGGTAGGTAGATAGATAGGTAGATAGATAGATACTCAGCATGGCCAGTACAGCGAAGAGAAAGACCAGGGATCCAATACAGTACTTGAGGGGCTGCCATGGAGACTGTTTTCAGACTGTTTTCTAAAGCAGTGATTTTCAACCTTTTTTGAGCCACAGCACATTTTTTACATTTACAAAATCCTAGGGCACACCACCAACCAAAATGACACAAAATAACACCCTAAGACACTCTCCTCTTTTTCCATCCCTGTCTCCTCCCCACCCTTGTGTGTATGTGTGTGTGTATAAAAACAGGTGAGGGCTGGGTTTTTCTCTCTCTTATTCTTTGGGTGCTTTTTATCATATGCTTTAAATCAAGAGTCACTTCTCTCTCTTTTGTTTCTCTCTCTTTCCTCTCATTCTCTGTCTCAATCATTTTCTCATTTCTCTTTTTTCCTCCCCTTTTTGCTCATTTCTTTCTCTCTCTCTCCCTTCCTCTCCTTTTCTCTCTCTCTCTTGCTTTCTTTCTCTCTCTCTCTTGCCTTCTTTCTCTCTTACTCTTGCTTTCTCTCGCTTTCTCTCTTTTCTTTCTCTCTTGCTTTCTTTCTCTCACTCTCTTTCTTTCTCTCTCTCTTTCTCACTCTCACTCTCTCAGCAAAAATTTGCGAGACCGGAACCTGAGCTTCCTTCTTCGCGGCACACCTGACCATGTCTTGCGGCACACTAGTGTGCCACGGCACACTGGTTGAAAAACACTGTTCTAAAGCACCAAAAGGCCAGACAAGGAACAATGGATAGAAACTGATCAAGGAAGCATTCAACCTCAGAATAACAAGGAATTTTTCTCACTGGGAGAGAGCAATCAACACATGGAACAGCTTTTGCCTTCAGAAGTTGTGGCAGCTTCATCACTGGAGGCTTTCAAAGAAGAGATTGGGCTGCCATTTTGTCAGAAATGGTGTAGGGCAGTGATGGTGCCAAAAGCACGCGCGCACATGCTATTGTGCATGTGCCACTGCCTGCATCCATAATTCAATGCCTTCTGCGCATGTGTGTGTGATTCCCACATCCTGCCCCACACTCTGTGCATGCACGCACAATCTCCCCTGCTCCCCATTTTCCAACTTTGGGTGGGCTCAAGTAGGCCCATTTTTCGCCCTCCCCAGGCTTCAAATGTTTTTTTGGAGCCTGGGGATGGAGAAAATAGCCTCCTTCGAGGCTGAAAACATCCTCCCAGAGCCCCTGTGTAAGCCAAAAATCAGCTGGCCGGCACATGCACCCTGGAGCTGAATTAGTGCAATGGCTCGCATGCCGGCAGATATTGCTCTGTGTGCCACCTGTGGCACATGTACCATAGATTCACCATCTATGGGGTCTCCTGCTTGGGCCGGGGGGGGGGAGAGAGGTTGAACTAGGTGACCTATATACAAGATCCCGTCCAACTATTGTTATACTGTTATTAAAAATCTTATAGTCTGGAGGACAGAAAGGAAAGGGGGGACATGATCGAAACACTTAAATATGTTAAAGGGTTAAATAAGGTTCAGGGGGGAAGTGTTTTTAATAGGAAAGTGAACACAAGAACAAGGGGACACAATCTGAAGTTAGTTGGGGGAAAGATCAAAAGCAACGTGAGAAAATATTATTTTACTGAAAGAGTGGTAGATGCTTGGAACAAACTTCCAGCAGACGTGGTTGGTAAATCCACAGTAACTGAATTTAAACATGCCTGGGATAAAGATATATCCATCCTAAGATAAAATATAGGAAATGGTATAAAGGGCAGACTAGAGGGTCCATGAGGTCTTTTTCTGCCGTCAATCTTCTATGTTATGGCTTTGATGTTTTGTAGTCTGGCTTACCTGCTTCAGCTTGGCAGATCAGAGTTCCTATCAGTGATGAGCCACCATTCCCAGCGCGACGGGAACGGGCCAGGTGCGTGTGCGTGCACAGCGCAGGATTCAGCTTCTGCACATGCAAGGAAGCCAAATCTCGTTCAAGGATCTGCGATTTCCGGCCTTTTTTTTGCTTCTGCGGATGCACGGAAGCCAAAAAGCCAAAAAACCCCAGCGAAAATCAGGTATGTTAGCCTGCCCTGCCCATTTGCCCGCCCGCCTGTCCTGCTATGAGCAGAGGCTCCGCCGCGCCCAGCCAAACTGCTCCACCGCCCGCTTTACCTTTCGCTCCGTTGCTTGTGCAACGGCTTCCCCCTCACCACGCCAAGAAGATGGCATGCGGCCTGGGGAGAGGCTGGGTAGCCCTGAGTTCCAGCTGCATGGCCTCTCCCACACCGCAGGCCCCTCTCTTGCTTTTTAATACAAAATTGGAAAAGGGGCAGCTCTGTGTGTATAAACTATATAAACTAAGGTACATTTTCAAGTGTTTTTCCTACCTGCAGGACACCCTAAGCCAGTGTTTCCCAACCTTGGCAACTTGAAGATATCTGGACTTCAACTCCCAGAATTCCCCAGCCGGCTGGGGAATTCTGGGAGTTGAAGTCCAAATATCTTCAAGTTGCCAAGGTTGGGAAACACTGCCCTAAGCAACGTGGCCAACCTGCACTGTTTAATTGCCTTTTCCCCCTGTCTTATTTATTTTATTTATTTTATTAGATTTGTATGCCGCCCCTCTCTGAAGTCTTAATTTACAGCATTACACTGGTTTCTCTTCTACTACTATGCAGGGACATTGGCATGTTTCTATTATGGCTCTGTTTATTTATATGCCTCTAAAATCGTGCACGTCGAATTCTGAGATATTTATGTCTTTTATACCAGTACATTCTTGCTTCATGTTTACAGACAGGTTGGCAACTATGCAGAATTACAAGTTGTTTTACATTAGGAAAACCTAAACACATTTAAATAAAACAAAGATACAGGAATCAAGGGATGTTGAAGCCAGAACCGAATTCCTGCATTAAGGATTTGGGTTGAGGATTTTTTTATCCCCTTAAAGATGCAGACCGGAAGAGAGAGATCTTTGCTGAAGGCTGAGATTTATTTGCTTAACCACTGATCTCACAATCTGACTCCAGGAAGGATTCATTAGGAGCTGCTGGAACCCATAAATCAAGGCTTATATATAAATGCAGAAGTTTAGGAAGAGGAATTAAACTAAAGCAAGCACTTAAAAAAAGAAAATAGGATAATTTAGATGACCTGTCCTGATCTTTACCAAACAGTCTGGAGGGAAATAAATAAGACAAGTAGACAAAAGTTGATAAAAGATTTTAAGTACTTTCGAGATAAAATACTTTTTGCTTTAGGCACTTACTTGGACTTTATCAAACTATGTATTCCAATTTTTTTACCTCGGTAGTGGATAAATAGATATGTATAAATTTGTTTGGTTTTAGCTCATTGGGAACGATCATTCATTTTACCAGTCAAACCGTTCAACCAGCATCTGTGTTTATGTTTTTAATTAGTGCAATATTGCACCAGGATTATTTTCATCTTTACCTATTTCAAGTTTCATTTTTGCCACTTCCAAGTTCTGGTTAAGGCTTGAATGCCAAATAATTTCACTTAAATATGTTAAAGGGTTAAATAAGGTTCAGGAGGGAAGTGTTTTTAACAGGAAAGTGAACACAAGAACAAGGGGGCATAATCTGAAGTTAGTTGGGGGAAAGATCAGAAGCAACATGAGAAAATATTATTTTACTGAAAGAGTAGTAGATCCTTGGAATAAACTTCCAGCAGACATGGTTGGTAAATCCACAGTAACTGAATTTAAATATGCCTGGGATAAACATATATCCATCTTAAGAAAAAATACAGGAAATAGTATAAGGGCAGACTAGATGGACCATGAGGTCTTTTTCTGACATCAATCTTCTATGTTTCTATATATATAAGGCATAATTTATTTCTCATTTTCCATTGCTTTTCTACATCTTACTGGCACATTCACCTATTATTTCAATTTTGGGGGTGTAATGGATTTAATCAGTGAATTAAAACCATGAATTAAAATTGTTTACCCTACTACCAACCAACAGCGGCCCACTACAGGTGTTCATAGCAGCGACCATATTATGAAAAGAACAAAGAAAACCAGCTTACGTAGAAAGATTTATTTATTTATTATTTATTCAATTTTTATGCCGCCCTTCTCCTTAGACTCATAGAAGTCTGACGGCAGAAAAAGACCTCATGATCCATCTAGTCTGCCCTTATACCATTTCCTGTATTTTTATCTTAGGATGGATATATGTTTATCCCAGGCATGTTTAAATTCAGTTAATTTAGTTTCAGTTTCATTCACTCATCGGAGCTCAGGTTCGCTCTGGCAGGAGGTCCTGGGGTTTGAAACATCCCCAAGGCCTCCTCCCTGCACGCCTGATGCAGGGAGGGCACAAGATGTCTGCTGAAGGTGCCGCCGGGCGGGATTTTATATTTGGGGGCAAGCAACTTCAGGAGGTGCTGGAAGCCCGCGTCCTCCACCTTGCGGAAGGGCTGGTCATCCAGAGCCACCCTCTGACCGACAGCACGGGTCACTTCCGAAGGCTTCGGGCCGGCTGGCCTTTTACTGCCCGACTTCCTCTTCGCCCAACACTGAGGCAGCGCGGGTCCCTTCGCCTTCCTGTTCGTCGGCAACGCAGTTCGCGGTGCGGTAATGACAGCCGGGACAAAATTGGTGTGGTGCCTCTGCAGGTGTTTCAGCAGCCCCGAGGTTGAAAATCGTTTCGAGTTCTTGCCTCGGCTGATCCGCCTCTTGCAGTGCGTGCAGATGCCGTAGCAGGGGTCCTCGGAGTCCAACTCAAAGTGGTCCCACACCACGCTGTGCTCCGGACTGGTGCGGGGTCTCTTTAAGGAGGGCGGTTTGGTCGAGAGGGGTTTCGGGGCGCCAGGGCTGCCCTCCCTGGGAAGGCAATGCGGGTGGGGCGTTCTGTGGCATCTCTGCCGATGGACTTCGGCCACCTCGTTGCATCCCTTCTCTGCTCCCCCATGTGGGGGCGCTCCTTGTGGCTCTCGTGGCTTGGATCTTCCTCCCAGCTTCTTGCCTTTCACAGGAACGTGGCTGTAGCTAGTCTGGGGCTCCATCCTGCCAGCCTCTTCGGTTTCAGTTCCTCCGTCCTGAGAAATCTCAACTTTGATGTAATTTCCCATTTCGTTCCCTGGAGAACAGCAACAGCAATAGCATTTAGACTTATATTTATTCATTTAACGGATTTATATGCCGCCCCTCATCCGAGAACTTGGGAAGGCTTACAACATATCGAGAAACACAATATACAGTACCAATATCTAAAATCCAATTAATTTAGCTCATTAAAATTAAAAACACTAACAGCATTTAAAAGTCCTTGGAGAGGGGCGGCATACAAATCTAATAAGAAGAGCCATGGCTGAATCGGGCCAAAGCCCATCGAGTCCAGCATTCTGTGTCCCACCAATTGTAAAGTAGGGAAAGCGGTAGGGAAAGCAAATAGGATGCTTGGCTGCATAGCTAGAGGTATAACAAGCAGGAAGAGGGAGATTATGATCCCACTATATAGAATGCTGGTGAGACCGCATTTGGAATACTGTGTTCAGTTCTGGAGACCTCACCTACAAAAAGATATTGACAAAATTGAATGGGTCCAAAGACAGGCTACAAGAATGGTGGAAGGTCTTAAGCATAAAACTTATCAGGAAAGACTTAATGAACTCAATCTGTATAGTCTGGAGGACAGAAGGAAAAGGGGGGACATGATCGAAACATTTAAATATATTAAAGGGTTAAATAAGGTCCAGGAGGGAAGTGTTTTTAATAGGAAAGTGAACACAAGAACAAGGGGACACAATCTGACGTTAGTTGAGGGAAAGATCAAAAGCAACATGAGAAAATATTATTTTACTGAAAGAGTAGTAGATCCTTGGAACAAACTTCCAGCAGACGTGGTAGATAAATCCACAGTAACTGAATTTAAACATGCCTGGGATAAACATATATCCATCCTAAGATAAAAATACAGAAAATAGTATAAGGGCAGACTAGATGGACCATGAGGTCTTTTTCTGCCGTCAATCTTCTATGTTTCTATGTTTCTAAATGGGGATCTTGAGCAGAAAGAGAAGGCAAGACCCTCCCTTTCCCTTGACCCCCAACAAATGGTACCCGAGGGAATCCTGCCTGCCTCAACCAACATAGAGGCGGCACATGGACACCCGGTTATGGGAGGAGTCTACCAGAGAGCCCGACAGAACAGAAAGGGGCAAGGAAGTAGCTAGACTGGCTAACAGGCAAAACAAAAAAGTTTTCTTGTGGGAACCAAGGTCATCCTAACAGTTGCTAGTTGAAGGAAGACAGGAATGACCAAGCAGCCTGGTAGCTACTTACACTGGAAAATCTGATTGATGACATCTGGGGAGAGGAACCATTTATTCTTTTAATGGGCAAAACCCAGAGGGAAGGTTTAGTGAGTTTTCACTGGCTGTGCCGATATGATGTATCCAATAAACATGTTCTTTGAGGAATACCTGTGTCAGAGTTCTGTTTTCGGCAGATGCGTTACTCGGAATGCTGACAATGAACTGTTGTAAGTCGAGGAATACCTGTATTTGGTGGAGACACTGCATCCAAAAAGACCAACTTATCCAAATTACCTCTGTTTGTGATGTCGTCAGCCTCCTGCTGCAGGACTTGCCAGAGCATTGTCTGTTGTGGGCCTGGTTGGGTCAGGCCCTGCTTGAAGATTTGCCGGGACCCTCCAGTTTCCTTGAAATTCCTGGAGTCCTGCAAACACCAAGAGAGAGACGCCAAATCCTTGAATACTTTGCATTTTGACTGCTTCAACTCCTACCCTCAAAATGACGCTACAGACCACTGCACACCAGAACAACTAGACAAAGGAAAGTTTTTTCCCCAAACGCCATCACTCTGCTAAACAAATAATTCCCTCAACACTGTCAAACTATTTACTAAGTCATCACTAATCTTCTCATCTTTCCTATCACCCATCTCCTCCCACTTATGAGTGTAGCTTTGTTGTTTGTATCCTTACGATTTATATTGTTTCCTAATATGATTTGATTGCTTATTTGTACCCTATGACAATCATTAAGTGTTGTACCTTATGATTCTTAACAAATGTATATACAGTGATCCCCCGGGTATCGCGATCCCGATCATTGCGAACGGCTATATGGCGATTTTTCAACTCGGAAGTCAAAACACCATCTGCGCATGCGCGCCCTTTTTTTCTATGGCCACGCATGCGTAGATGGCGCCGGGCAGATCAGCTGCTGGGCGGCTTCCCTGGGTCTTCCCCCTCTTGCTGGCGGGAGGGCGAGCGGCGGGCATCAGCGAGGAGTTTCCCCACCGCCCACGCAAACTCCTCGCTGCCGCTCGCCCGCCCTTCGCCCGCCCACGCCGTTTGCTCGCGCTGCTTCCCAGCTGAGTCCTGAAGCGAATTGGCTTCAGGACTCAGCTGGGAAGCGGCGCGAGTGAGCGGCGCGAGCGAACGGCTTGTCCGCCGCCTGCCTGCCCGCGCGCCGCTCGCCCGCCCTTCGCCCGCCCACGCCGTTCGCTCGCGCCGCTTCCCAGCTGAGTCCTGAAGCGAATTGGCTTCAGGACTCAGCTGGGAAGCGGCGCGAGCGAGCGGCGTGAGCGAACGGCTTGTCCGCCGCCTGCCTGCCCGCGCGCCCGCCACTCGCCCGCCCTTCGCTTGCCCACGCCGTTCGCTCGCGCCGCTTCCCAGCTGAGTCCTGAAGCGAATTGGTTTCAGGACTCAGCTGGGAAGCGGCGCGAGCGAACGGCGTGGGCGGGCGAAGGGCGGGCGAGCGGGAGCGAGGAGTTTGCGTGGGTGGTGGGGAAACCCCAATCTTCGGCTCCTCGCTGCTGCGGCTGAAGTAAAAACACCATCTGCGCATGCGCAGATGGTGTTTTTACTTCCGCACCGCTACTTCGCGAAAAACCGATCATTGCGAGGGGTCCTGGAACGGAACCCTCGCAATA
Organism: Erythrolamprus reginae; assembly: GCF_031021105.1. Lineage (NCBI taxonomy): Eukaryota > Metazoa > Chordata > Lepidosauria > Squamata > Dipsadidae > Erythrolamprus > Erythrolamprus reginae. Next base: position 19,956,356 of record NC_091951.1, on the reverse strand, counting down.
ATCGGGGGACCACTGTATATACATTTATGTACACTGAGAGCATATGCACCAAGACAAATTCCTTGTATGTCCAATGACACAATAAAATATTCAATGCAATTTTCAATGCAATTTTCCAGTCCATTCCAGTTCAGTCTAGTCTGTCAGCAACAATTTGTATGCTTCCCTAAAGCTAATGGTGGCTGTGGGAGCCCCAACCCTCTGGAATCAGCTCCCCCCAGAGATTTGCACTGCCCCCACCCTCCTCACCTTCCGAAAGAGCTTAAAAACTCATCTTTGCCGTCAGGCTTGGGACTCTTAGATCTTCCCCCTGATCAATGAATGTTTTAAGTATGAAGTGTTGAATGACTGGTTGGATAGGTTTTACTTTCTTTTAACTGAATTGAAGGGTTGCTTTTAATGTAGTATTAATTGGATTTATATTATTGTTCTGTTTTTGTATATGGTGTGAGCCACCCCGAGGCCTCGGAGAGGGGCGGCATACAAATCCAATTAAATAAATAAATAAACAAGCCATCCTGTCAGATTCCGCCGAAAAAACCCAACCACACTAAGGTGAAACTTTAGGCTTCCCCAGAACACATTATTTCCCTCTAAAACAACTGCCCTGATGTCTACCAACAATTGTCTATGTACAGTGATCCCTCTATTATCGCGAGGGTTCCGTTCCCAGACCCCTCGCGATAATCGATTTTTCGCAATGTAGGGTTGCGGAAGTAAAAACACCATCTGCGCATGCGCGCCCTTTTTCCCATGGCCGCGCATGCACAGATGGTGGAGTTTGCGTTCCCCGCCGCCCACGCAAAGGGGAAACCCCGATTCGGCTCCTCGCTGCTGCTGCGCTACCGAGCAGATCAGCTGTTGGGCGGCCGAAGGAACCTTCCCTGGGTCTTCCCCTCTTGCTGGCGGGCGGGCGAGCGGCGGGCATCAGCGAGGAGCCGGGGTTTCCCCTTTGCGTGGGCGGCCGGGAAGACCCAGGTTGGGGGTTTGGGGGGGGTGCTGGGAAGCCCCCCATGCCGGCGGCGACCTTTTAAAACAGCCGCGCCGCTTCCCAACTGAGTCCTGAAGCCAAACGCGGAAGTTCGCCTTTGGCGTTTGGCTTCAGGACTCAGTTGGGAAGCCGCGCGGCTGTTTTAAAAGGTCGCTGCCAGCATGGGGGGCTTCCCAGCACCCCCCCAAACCCGGGTTGGGGGTTCGGGGGTGTGTGCTGGGAAGCCCCCCAGGCCGGCGGCGACCTTTTAAAACAGCCGCGCCGCTTCCCAGCTGACTCCCGAAGCCAAACGCGGAAGTGGTTTTTTTAAAAATTAATTTTTTAAAAAAATCGCGATATAGCGTTTCGCGAAGATCGAGATCGTGAAACTCGAGGGATCACTGTATAGGTAGTCTATATACAGTATACATATAAGTCATCATGGTGCAGTGGTTAGAGGGCAGTAATGCAGGCTATTTCTGCTGCCTGCCGACTGCCTGCAATATGGCAGTTCGAATCTTGCCAGGCTCAAGATTGACTCAGCCTTCCATCCTTCTGAGGTAGATAAAATGAGGGCCCAGATTGTTGGGGGAAATAGGCCGATTCTGTAAAATCGCTTAGAGAGGGCTGTAAAAGCACTGTATATAAGTCTAAGTGCTATTGCTGTTGCTAGTCCTGGACTTAACAATAGTTCATTTAGTGACAGTTTGATATTACAACAGCACTGAAAAAAGTGACTTGTGACCAGGCAGGGGTTACCGCCACTACTGGTGCGATGTGCGCGCAACTCCAGGTGACCGACAGGCGCACGGGCTTGTCCAGCAGGCACGTGTGCGCATCCGAGCGAGATTTCATTTCTGCGCATGTAGTGAAATCTTGTGAGAGGGCGCATGGCTGCATGAGATTTCGGCGATTTTTTTGCCTCTTACTGTTGTGGTTAGCTCTGGCCCAGCTCCTGCCCCAAGGACTGTGGATGTGGGGGAGACATCCACATGCTGCAGGTCTGTTTTGCCCCCGGTGGAATCTGCTGATGAAGGCTCCTCTGACCAAGAAGACATGAGTGACAGGGAGGAGGAGAGTGTGGCAGACAGCTCAGAAGGAGATCAATTATCTAGCTCCTCCTTGGATTCAGAACAGGAGTTAATGATACAGCCACGCATGCGGAGAGCGATGCATAGGCAGCAACAACTGAGAGATTATTATCAAAGAAAATGAGGCCACCTGTGGTTGGGTGGGGCTGTGGTGATTAGTGAGGCTGCTATAAATAGCAGCCTGTGGGTTTGGCCATTGTGGAGGATTATCTGATCGTTGTGTTTCGTGACTGCTTTACTGACTTTGACCTTTTGTGTGCTGATTTTTCCCCCGCTTTGAAACTAAACCAGGGCAAAGTGTGTTTCACTATGTGAAAGAAGAAGGATTGTGAATTGCCTCACAGCTGCAAGCTAAGTATCTCAGAACTGATAAGGGACGTGTACAAATTACCAGTTTGTTTGGAGACGAGTGCTCTTTGCTATACCAAAAGAGGGCTTAGTTTAAGTGAATTTTCATTATAAAGAACATTGTTTTGAATTTTCAAACGTGTGTGTGTCTGAAATTTGTACCTGTGAACTTTTGGGAGGAGTCTACCAGAGAGCCCGACAGAACACCATCCATGCACAGAAGCAAAAAAAATCAGTGAAAATCGCCAAAATTGTCTTTGCGCGCACACATCTTCTCGTAAGATTTTGCTTGCGGCACAGGCCAAAAGCCGAATCATTGCTCAGGCGCGTGTGCCTGCCCACTGGTCACCCGGAGCTGTGAGCACGGTTCCATTTTAGCTACTGGTACACAGCGTGGCCCATACCGGGTAGCAACCCATTATTGCTTGTGACTATTTTTCACGCTTAACAGTTATTATTATTATTATTTATTATTTATTCGATTTGTATGCCGCCCCTCTCCGAAGACTCGGGGCGGCTCACAACATGTAACAACAAATCATAAATAATCCAACAGTTTTTAAAATGTTTAAAGTTACCGCTGATTCATATTTATGACGGGTCCCGTGATTCCCTTTTGCAACTCTCTGACAAAGTCAAAATGTGGGGAAGCCGGATTCACTTAACAACCTTGTTTACTAACGTACTATCCATAGTTATGAGCTTAACGGTGGCAGTTGTTACTCAGTGATGGTGGCAAAAAAGTTGTTTAAATGGGATAAAACTCGCTTAATGACTGTCTCATTTAGGGACAGTAATTTTGGACTCAAATCGTGGTCGTAAGTCGAGGGCTACCCTGCACACCATAAACCTGGCCCATACCTCTTTCCCATCAGTCTGGCTCGCTTCTTCAGGAGGAGATAGCAAAAGAGAGAGGCCTGGAGGTTGGAATCCGTTGACTAGGCATAACGAAAAAAAGATATTTTTAATGTGGAATTTCAAAATAGGATTTTTTTTGTTTATTTATTTTTTAATATTATAAAATAGGATAGGGCCGAAGTTCTAAAGAGAAGGAGCTTCTAAACCAATGTTAAGAAAAAAGTGTTTCTGCTGAAGAGCTTCTAGTTAATAAATAAAATAAATAGATAAACTTTAAAACTTGTGGACGTCACCTCCCAGAATTCTCCAGCCAGCATAACTGGCTGGAGAATTCTGAAAGTTGAAGTCCGTAAGTTTTAAAGTTGCCAAGTTTGAGGAGTCCTGTTCTAATTACTCAGGATTCAGGCGGGATCATAAAGGTATGTGTGAATGACCTTGGGAGGAAGAACAGAATAGCAATAGCAATAGCATTTAGACTTATATACTGCTTGATAGTGCTTTTACAGCCCACTCTAAGCAGTTTCGTTTGGCGGGACCCAGGAGAAGAGCCTCCTCTGTGGCGGCCCTGACCCTCTGGAACCAGCTCCCCCCAGATATCAGAGTGGCCCCCACCCTCCTTGCCTTTCACAAGCTCCTTAAAAGCCACCTCTGTTGTCAGGCATGGGGGAATTGAGATTTCTCTTCCTCCTAGGCTTATAGAATTTATACATGGTATGCTTGTATGTATGAGTGGTTTTTTAAATTGGGGTTTTTTAGATTGTTTTTTAATATTAGATTTGTTTACATTGTCTTTTTATATTGTTGTTAGCCGCCCCGAGTCTTCGGAGAGGGGCGGCATACAAATCTAATAAATAAATAAATAAGTTTATAGAATCAGCATATTGCCCCTGACAATCTGGGTCCTCATTTTATCCACCTCAGAAGGACGGAAGGCTGAGTCAACCTTGAGTCAGTGGTGAGATCTGAACTGTTGAACTACAGCTAGCAATTAGCTGAAGTAGCCTGCAGTGCTGCACTCTAACCACTGTACCACCCTGGTTCTTAAGAATAACAGACTGATAAACAGTAACATAAAATAGGAGCAAAATAGGATATTGACTTAAGAACGATTGGATTAAAATGTATAATTGTGTAAGTTATAGACATATTTTAAGGTATATGTAGAGTGGTACCTCTACCTAAGAACGCCTCTACTTAAGAACTTTTCTAGATAAGAACTGGGTGTTCAAGATTTTTTCGCCTCTTCTTAAGAACCATTTTCTACTTAAGAATCTGAGCCCAGAAAAATTTGCTAGGAAATTTGAGAGCGGCACAAAGGCTCGGCCAGTTTCCTGCCATTCCCCCTGGGTTTCTCTCTCTGGTGCAGTGTATGGGAGGCAGCATCGCGCCGGGTGTATTGGAGGCGCGTACTCCTCCTCGCTGCCTCAGAGTCCCTCTTCTTTTCTTTTTAAGCCTTAAAGTTTTGGATTTTTTTTTATTCCTCTCACCTCACCTTTTTCTTTCGGCAGCGACTGTCTTCCTCCTCCTCCACCTCTCACCCAAATTCCAAGCTTTTATTTCTTTCCTCATGGGTTTGCACACATTACAGTGATCTCTCGATTAGCGCGGGGGTTACGTTCCAAGACCTCCCGCGCTAATCGATTTCCGCGTTATAGTGGTGCGGAAGTAAAAAACACCATCTACGCATGCGTGCCATTTTTTTCATGGCCGCACATGCGCAGATGGTGGAGTTTGCGTGTGGGCGGCGGGGAAGACCAAGGGAAGGTTCCTTCAGCCGCCCAACAGCTGATCTGCTCCGCAGCGCGGAAGCAGCGAGGAGCCGAAGATGGGGTAAAGGCAAAGGGGAAACCCCATCTTCGGCTCCTCGCTGCTGCCGCGCTGCGGAGCGGATCAGGTGTTGGGCGGCTGAAGGAACCTTCCCTTGGTCTTCCCGCCGCCCAGGCAAAGGGGAAACCCCAAGATCGCTTGCCGCTTGCCGTATTGCAGCTTGGAGCCTTGCTTCGCCTCCTTCGCTGCAATACGGCAAGCGATCTTGGGGTTTCCCCTTTGCCTGGGCAGCGCTGGGGCCATGCGGAGCCGCTCATCTAGGGGGGCGTGGACCGGCAAGGTGCCCTCCGCTCTCTCTCTTTCTCTCCCTGTTACCGGTGTGGTATAAGAGAGAGAAAGAAAGAGAAAGGAGGGCGACTTGCCAGTCCACGCCCCCCTGGATGAGCGGCCCCGCATGGCCCCAGCGCCGGACTCCGCCGTTGCCTCCGCCCTTGTTCGGCTCTGCAGCTGAGAGGCCACGTCCACCCCCTCCTCGGTGTCCCCGGCACCCAGCGTCCCCATGCCGCCTCCACCTCCCGGTAATGCGCCCGACCTCTGCCTCTCTCTTTCTCTCTCATATACCACGCCGGCAACAGGGAGAGAAAGAGAGAGAGAACTAGCGCGGACTTATTTTTTAATTAATATTTTTTGAAAAACCGCGTTGCAGCGTTTCGCGCTAATCGAGACCGTGCTAATCGAGGGATCACTGTACTTGCTTTTACATTGATTCCTATGGGAAAAATTGCTTCTACTTAAGAACCTGGTCACGGAACAAATTAAGTTCGTAAGTAGAGGTACTACTATATTGATATACAGTGATACCTCATCTTAAAAACCCCTTGTCATACAAACTTTTCGAGATACAAACTCGGGGTTTAAAATTTTTTTGCCTCTTCTTCCAAACTATTTTCACCTTACAAACCCAAGCCGCCGTCACTGGGATGCCCCGCCTCCGGACTTCTGTTGCCAGCGAAGCGCCCGTTTTTGCGCTGCTGGGATTCCCCTGCAGCATCACAAAAAACACGGAAGTCTGGAGGTGGGGTTTCCCATGGAGGGGAGCCTCAAGGGAATCCCAGCAGCGCAAAAACGGGCGCTTTGGCTGGCAAAAGGGGTGAGTTTTGCGCTTGCATGCATTAATCGCTTTTCCATTGATTCCTATGGGAAACATTGTTTCGTCTTACAAACTTTTTACCTTACAATTTACAAACCTCGTCCCGGAACCAATTAAGTTCGTAAGACGAGGTATCAGTGTATATATATATACCGGTATATGGAAACTGTAGAGAATAAAAATAAAAAACTTAAATAAAAAAAAAAAGATGAACTGGCCAGTTAAGAATTAAATGTTGAGAAAGATTCTGATCACAAAGACATGCTTAGATACAGAGTTGGCTATCGCTAAGATTCACAGAGAGTCCCACTGGTGACGGAGGTGGGAGGTTAAAATTTTCGATCGATAAAATACATACATACATCATTACCAAAGTTTTACATGTTTGACCCAGATGCAAGGAGAGAACGTAGCGTGCATTCATTTCTTCTAGGACTCAGCTGGTGCAATTTTTCTGATCCCCGACCATTTCCCAAATTATCTCCTCCATAAAGCTGAAGAGGTTGAAGGTCCCCACCCCCAAACACCTCCCAAAAAAAATTGGGTCACCCATAAAAACTCACAAAAGAAAAAGCAGAAGAAATGTTAAGAGTTTCTGATTTCTGACCCAGCAATTTGGCATCCACATTTGGCTCAGGTTCACTGCAGACTGGTCCCTTCGCGGCATTCAGGGGCTCATCCTCTGCTACTCGGAAGTCCGCGGCCTCTTCATTTAATGGGCCCTGAAACAGGAAACAGAATGTCTATGGAGATCCTCAATCATCCCAGATTGTGGCTTCCCAGCCAGGGAAAGTAACTGCATGCTTTCCCTAGCTGGAGCCTCAGCCAAATCCCTTCCAGGTGGCTGCTCAGAGCCATCCATCAACTCAGTTCCTGAAAAACAGGTCCATCCTCCAGCTCAGCTTCTGAAGAACTGGTTCATCCTTTCCCCAGGTGAAATCTTAAGATAGGTATCTAGGGAATCATCCCAGGGAAGAAACCACAGCTACTCCGGCCCTTCATTTTACAAGCATTCATTTCATAGAAACATAGAAGACTGACGGCAGAAAAAGACCTCATGGTCCATCTAGTCTGCCCTTATGCTATTTCCTGTATTTTATCTTAGGATGGATATATGTTTATCCCAGGCATGTTTAAATTCGGTTACTGTGGATTTACCAACCACGTCTGCTGGAAGTTTGTTCCAAGGATCTACTACTCTTTCAGTAAAATAATATTTTCTCACGTTGCTTCTGATCTTTCCCCCAACTAATCACAGATTGTGTCCCCTTGTTCTTGTGTTCTATTAAAAACACTTCCCTCCTGAACCTTATTTAACCCTTTAACATATTTAAATGTTTCGATCATGTCCCCCCTTTCCCTTCTGTCCTCCAGACCAGCGTTTCCCAACCGGTGTGCCGCGGCGAGAGGCGGCGGAGGAGAGTAGGCGGATTGGGCGGGCAATGGGGCAGGGCGGAGAAGCCAGGGGTGCGTTTGGCCGGAGGCACCTACTGCCGCAACTCCCTGCCCCTGCCTCCCCACGGTGCCTCCGGCCAAACGCGCCCCTGGCTTCTCCGCCCTGCCCCATTGCCCGCCCGATCCGCCCACTCTCCTCCGCCGCCGCCTCCTGCCTTGGGGCGAGCAATCCGGGAGTCCGGGACCGTGTGGCTTTGCGCCATGAAGAGAAAACGGCCTACTTTTCCCTGCTGCCGTTTTCTCTTCATGGCGCAAAGCCACACAGTCCCGGACTCCCGGATCGCTCGCTTCTCCGGCCAGCAAAGCCATCTGCCCAGGAAAGCGCCGCGCTGGCCGGAGAAGCGAGCGATCCGGGAGTCTGGGACTGTGTGGCTTTCGGCCGGGCTAATGGGAGGCGGCGCGAGGCCGGGCGCTGGGGACGTCTGGGAGGGCGAGGAGGCTGATGGCTGCTGCGCACTCCACTCTCTCTCCGGCTCTCTCTCGCTCTTTCTTTTTCTCTCTGTTGCTGGCGTGGTGAACGAGAGAGAAAGAGAGAGAGAGAAAAAGGAGGGGAGAGAGAATGAGAGAAAGAAAGCAAGAGAAAGAGAGGGAAAGAAAGCAAGAGAGAGAGAGAAAGAAAGGGGGGAAGGAGGGAGAGGGAAAGACATAGAGGGAGGGAAGGAGGGAGATAGAAAGAGAGCAAAAAAGAGAGGAAGAAAGAAAGAGGGATGGAGAGAAAGAAGGGAAGGAAGGAAGAGAGAGAAAGAGGGAGGGAGAAATAGAGTGAAATGGAGGAAGAGATTTTTTTTGTCCAAACTTTTCTTTAGCCCCCCCGCGCGCCCCCCCCGCCCCCCCGTTCAGTGTTCCCCAGGATTTTGAAAACATGAATAATGTGCCGCGGCTCAAAAAAGGTTGGGAAACACTGCTCCAGACTATACAGATTGAGTTCATTAAGTCTTTCCTGATACGTTTTATGCTTAAGACCCTCCACCATTCTTGTAGCTGGCTGGGGAATTCTGGGAGTTGAAGTCCAGATATCTTCAAGTTGCTAAGGTTGGGAAACACTGCTGTAACTAATTATCGCCATACGGATGAGAGTACAAAGAGAGATATTACAGACATGTTCCGATTTATAATAATCTTTTTAAAAAATCTCAATTTATTCAGAGCTCTCAGGTTTCAATTAATAACTGAATGTCATTCAACACCAGACTATGCAAGTTAAGCAATCTGTTAGAAACTGGATAGTAAAACCCACTGGAGATGTCCTTGTTTTTCAAGTTGATTTTAGTCATGTTTTATAATATTATCATTTATAAATTGGCCAGATTCACTTAAGCAACGGGCAGTGCAGAAATTTGATGCTTGGTCTGATTTTTATCCTACTTTTGTTACCTTACTAGTAAGTCAAGGTGGCGAATTTACCTACAACTCCTCCCTCCTATTTTCTCCACAAAAACATCACTGTGAAGTGAATTGGGCTTTTGTGCCTAAGACAGGAGTCCCCTGGTTTCTAAGGCCAGCACCTTCATCATTACATCACACTAGCTAAATAGAAACATAGAAGTCTGATGGCAGAAAAAGACCTCATGGTCCATCTAGTCTGCCCTTATACTATTTTCTGTATTTTATCTTAGGATGGATATATGTTTATCCCAGGCATGTTTAAATTCAGTTACTGTGGATTTATCTACCACGTCTGCTGGAAGTTTGTTCCAAGGATCTACTACTCTTTCAGTAAAATAATATTTTCTCACGTTGCTTTTGATCTTTCCCCCAACTAACTTCAGATTGTGTCCCCTTGTTCTTGTGTTCACTTTCCTATTAAAAACACTTCCCTCCTGGACCTTATTTAACCCTTTAATATATTTAAATGTTTCGACCATGTCCCCCCTTTTCCTTCTGTCCTCCAGACTATACAGATTGAGTTCATTAAGTCTTTCCTGATACGTTTTATGCTTAAGACCTTCCACCATTCTTGTAGCCCGTCTTTGGACCCGTTCAATTTTGTCAATATCTTTTTGTAGGTGCGGTCTCCAGAACTGAACACAGTATTCCAAATGTGGTCTCACCAGCATTCTATATAGCGGGATCATAATCTCCCTCTTCCTGCTTGTTATACCTCTAGCTATGCAGCCAAGCATCTTACTTGCTTTCCCTACCGCCTGACTGCACTGTTCACCCATTTTGAGACTGTCAGAAATCACTACCCCTAAATCCTTTTCTTCTGAAGTATTTTCTAACACAGAACTGCCGATACAATACTCAGATTGAGGATTCCTTTTCCCCAAGTGCATTATTTTACATTTGGAAACATTAAACTGCAGTTTCCATTCCTTTCACCATTTATCTAGTAAAGCTAAATCATTTACCATATTACAGATGCCTCCAGGAATATCAACCCTATTGCACACTTTAGAGTCATCGGCAAATAGGCAAACCTTCCCTACCAAACCTTCCCCTATGTCACTCACAAACATATTAAAAAGAATAGGACCCAGAACAGACCATTGTGGCACACCGCTTGTAACCTGTCTCTGCTCAAAATACTCGCCGTTAACAATAACTCTCTGATGTCTACGATTCAGCCAGCTGCAAATCCATTGAACTGTCCAGGGATTAAGTCCAATCTTCACTAATTTATCTATCAGCTCTTTACGTGGAACCGTATCAAAGGCTTTGCTGAAGTTCAGGTAGGCAATATCCACGGCACCACCTTCATCCAACACCTTTGTGACATAGTCAAAGAAATCAATGAGATTAGTCTGACATGATTTGCCTTCAGTAAAGCCATGCTGATTTGGGTCCAATAAGTTATTGTTTTTTAGGTGCTGATTTATCCTCGTTTTGAGTAGAGTCTCCATCATTTTAACTACAACTGATGTCAAGCTAACTGGCCTGTAGTTACCAGCTTCTTCTCTACTGCCCTTCTTGTGGATAGGCACAACACTGGCCATTCTCCAATCCTCAGGAACTTCTCCTGTTAACAAGGATTGGTTAAACAAATCAGTCAGGGGGGTAGCAATGACAGATCTGAGTTCTTTAAGAACTCTGGGGTGGATGCCATCTGGACCCATTGCCTTATTTATCTTTAATTGTTCAAGTTCTTCTAAGACATCGGCTTCTAAGATCACTGGAGCTGAATCCGTACAGCTGGAAGCAATACTATATCCCCCTATAGTATTATTTTGTAAGGTGTCTTTTGAGAAACTGAACAGAAGTAGCTATTGAAATGGTCAGCGATCTCCTTATTCCCATCAATGCATGTATTATTCCCGGTGCTAAGCTTCGTGATGCCGCAGTTTTTCTTCTTCTTATCATTAATCTATCTGAAGAAGGTTTTATCCCCCTTCTTTACAGATTTGGCAATTTCTTCCTCTTTTGAGGCTTTAGCAGCATATATTATCTGTTTCGCCTCCTTCTGTCTCATTTTATACACCTCCCTATCAGCTATACTTCCAGACACTTTATACCTCCTATAGGCAGCCTTTTTTTCATTGACTATAGCCCTTACATCATTGCTAAACCATAGCGGTTTCTTCTTCCTTTTACCTTTAGTTATTTGTCTTACATACAGTCCAGTGGCTTTTAAGATGGCCTTTTTTAATACAGTCCACTGGGTGCTCGCTCCCCTTTAATTCATTATCTAAATATTCCCCCATTACATTAAAATTTGTTTTTCTGAAATCCAATACTTTGGTTGCATTATAGGATTGCTCACAATGAGTTTTTACATCAAACCACAAACATAGATGGTCACTGCAACCTAAATTTTCTCCCACCTTGACCTCTGAAACCCAATTCCCATTCGTAAAAACTAAATCTAGAATATTCTCCCCTCTAGTTGGTGTCTTAACCAGCTGTGCCAGAGCTGCTCCTGTAAAGGCCTCTACTATATTCTTACTTTTGCATGTAAGGGCACTGGGGATATTCCAGTCAACATCAGGCATGTTGAAATCACCCATAACCACAATATCTCCCTTTACTGCCATTTGGGTAATTTCATCCACCATCTTGTTGTCATATTCCTCAGATTGCCCTGGAGGCCTATAGATCACCCCAATTCTAATGACAGAACCTTCTTTATTTTGCATGCAAATCCAGAGAGTCTCCAGATCTTGACATGTATTTTGAATTAGTGTTGTTTTTAGACTTTCTTTAACATAAATGGCTACTCCACCTCCCCTTCTCTCTATTCTATCCTTCCTATACAGTGTATATCCTGGTATGGATATTTCCCATTCATTAGAATCCTTAAACCATGTCTCAGTTATGGCAACCAGATCCAAATTATCTCTAGATATTATGGCCATTAACTCACAGAGCTTGTTGCTCAAGCTTCGAGCATTCGTGCACATTACCCGAAGAACATTATTTTCATTATTAGTTTGCCCCTTATCATCAACAACCACATCTATTTTATTTGCAGCTCCCTTTTCATAAGCTTCCAAAAACTGATTTATCCTCATTGGTCGGGGACAGAAATCACCCACATCAGTTACATCTCTGTCCCCTTTACCGAATTTAAATGCCTGTCCAAAAAAGTTCTGAATTCCTCACCAAGTACCTGGGTACCTCTGTATGATGGATGCAAACCATCCCTCTTAAACAACTCCCTATTAGACCACCTACTGACATCATGACTTACATAGCCAAAACCTTCAGCTTTACACCACTGCCTTAACCACACATTAAACTCTCTGATATACGTTGTTTTATCCTCTTGGCCACAAACCGGTAACACCTCTGAGGAAGTCACTGAATCAGTTATTTTACCCAGCTCCACACATAGACATTTAAAATCTCTTTTTACTACATTAACATTTCTCTGGGACAAATCATTTGTGCCAAGATGCACCACCACATCAACGTTATTACCTTTACTCACAGCCTTGACAATGTTTGTAATCCGCCTCCTGTCTCTGCTGGCAGTGGCCCCTGGGAGACACCTCATCTCCTTCACCACATCCTTACTCTATCCCAAATCAACACCTCTAACAGTCGAATCACCCACAAGAAAATGTGTCCTCTTTTTATTTCTACTAACTGCACTTGATGGTTTGGTGACACTATGTACCTCACTTAGAACAACTTCCCCTTTGAACATCCCTTCATTCTCTGCCTGAGGGACCTTGCTAATATCTCCAACATCCTTACTATTTAAATCCTCAAGAACATTATAGGCATTCGATACAGAGAGACCAAAATTGCTATGTTTTTGCTCAACTGCATGCAATCTTCTTGAACCGACAGTTGTCCACACAGCCCTCCTCCTCGGGGGGCGCTGTGGAAGTGGAGGCTGGACACATGGATGCATTACAGCACGTGGCTGCGACAATCTTTTCACTTCAGACTTCAAGCTACAAACTAAGGACTGCAATCTAGAGATCTCACCATCTAACCTAGATGTCCTTATGCAAAGAGGGCAGTACCCCAAGTTCCACAAGGTACCACGGAAGACAACAGCCAAACAAGTGTTACACTGCACCAAGCCAGTCATCTTAACAATGTATTGAAATACAAGTACTTAGCAAGAAAATCAACAACCCCTTTTGCTACCAAATAAACAAATCTGAGGATCTGGATAGTGAAACTCACCTGAGATGACCTGGTTTTGGCCTCCTGTTGACTCCTCAGGAAGTCCTCCACCAGGGCCACCGCCTGGGAACACGACTCGGGCCGCCGGGCTTGGATCCAACTCCGGAGCTCCGGTGGCAGGCTGGCCAGGAACTGCTCCAGGATCAGTTGCTCCAGGATCTGCTCCTTGGTGCGTCTCTCCGGCTTCAGCCACTGGCGGCAAAGGTCCTGGAGTTGGCTGTGGATCCTCCGGGGATCCTCTACCACCTGGCAGCAGAATTGCCGGAAGTGCTGCCGCTGCCTCTCCGTTCTCAGGGCTTCCCCTCGCAAGATGGCGGCCTTGACTTTCTCATAGTTCTCCCGGTCTCTGGCTTCCAGACCTCGGAAGGCCTCTTCCGCTTCTCCGCTCAGGGCCGGCAGGAGGTGGGCCGCCCACTGGTCCCGAGGCCATCGGCAAGCCTTGGCCACTTGCTCAAAGGAGGCCAGAAACTCCTTGGTGTCCTCCCAGGGAGAAGCCTCGGACACCCCAGAGCTTCCCCGCCCTGTTAAAATGGGCTGCAGAGATTTCAGGAACTGCTGGAGCTGGGCTTCCCAACGCTCCTGCATCCTGGTTTCCCTTTGGCTCTTTTCTGACGTGCCCCATCCCAGCTGCTGCGGTTTATGTTGGCGGGGAACTCCGCTGATGTATTTTCCTGTTCCTTCTGGCTCCCAATCTGTCCCAGCAGCTCTTGGCTCGTTCATTGCTCTCTCAGCAATCATTTGTCTTTCAATGCATCATATTTCAATCAGATATCTGAGGGAATCTATAATTACAAATGATAAAATGCAGGCAGATCTTTTTTGACTTGAATATATAAATTATCTATGATTAGTAACAAAAAAAAGTTTCTTCCAACATATCAAAAACAAGAAAAAAAGTCAAAGAAACAAATCCCAGCGGCCAATTAGGTCCCATAGAGTTGGCCTTCTCCAGGTCCCATCGACCAGACAATGTTGGCTGGCGGGACCTAGGGGAAGAGCCTTCTCTGTGGTGGCCCTGGCCCTCAGGAATCAGCTCCCTCCAGAGATTCGTACTGCCCCCACCCCCCTCGCCTTTCGCAAAAGCCTTAAGAACTATCTATGTTGCCAGGCCTGGGGCAATTAAAGCATGCCCCCTCTTCTTTCTTACCATTAAATGTTATGTGTGGATGTGATTGCGTTAGCTGCCTGTTTTTTAAATGTAAGGGGATTTTAGCTTAGAGTTTTTAACTATTAGATTTGTACATTTGTTATTGTATTGTATTTTGTGAACCACCCTGAGTCCTCGGAGAAGGGCAGCATACGAGTCTAATAAATAATAAATATAATAAATATAAATATAAATATAAAATAAATATAATAATAATAATAGGCCCATTGCAGGGAGAAAGTGGCAAGAAGGTGACAAGCAACAAGGAGAAAGCAGAGTTACTTAACTCTTTTTTGCATCTGTCTTTACACAAAGGGAAAAAACAGTCCAATCTATGAAAAACAACATCACAAAAAAACATATTAGGAACACAAATTAAAATAGGGAAGAAAATAATAAAGGAACACTTGTCTAACAAGTTCAAATCACTAGGAGCGGATGGATTACACCCCAAGATTCTGAAGGAACTGGCAGAAAAAAATCTCAGAATCATTGAACTATATCTTTCAAAGATCCTGGAGCACTGGGGAACTGCCAGAGGACTAGAAAAGAGTTGATGTAATTCCCATCTTCAAAAAAAGGGAGAGGGGGAAATACTGTAGATCCAGGAAACTATAGACCTATCAGCCTGAGCTCAATACCAGGGAAGATTCTGGAAAAGATAATCAAGCAATGAATCAACAAATACCTAGAAGCAAACAAAGTAATAATCAAAAGCCAACATGGGTTTGTCAAAAACAGATCATGCTAGACTAATTTTATTGCATTCTTTGACAAAGTGACAAAATTAGTGGACCAAAGTTGTGAATCAGTGGAATGGCTTGCCTCCAGAAGTTGTGAACGCTCCAACATTGGAAGTTTTTAAGAAGATGTTGGAAGATATTGGATGACCATTTGTCTGAAGAAGTGTAGTGTCTCCTGCCCAAGCAGGGGGTTGGATTAGATTTAAGATTTAAAGATTTAATTGGATTTGTATGCAGCCCCTCTCTGAAGATCTCCAAGGTCCCTCCTAATTCTGTTGTTGTTAGATTGTGACATGTAAAAACAAAAATAGTTCATGTTTAAATCAAGTTTTTTATTTGATTTTTTTTTGTTTTCATTTACCCAATCAGGAAATAATTATTTTTATTGTATGATGCATATCCAAAGAAAAAGAAGATTTAAAGATTAAACGTTGGAAGATTCTAGGCGAAATCTTCCCACAAATGAAAAGGAAGCTATTTTTCTTCTCTGAAATATAAAAGAAAATATAGCGTACAATTTAACCCAGAACTAAGTCATCGCTGTATCCTTTTATCAGTCGGTCTTATCACATGTACCCAATTTATAACTTAGTACAGGCAGTCCTCAACTTACAACAGTTAATTTAGTGACCATTCAAAGTTACAACATCACTGAAAAAAGTGACTTGTGGCCATTTTTCACATGTATGACCATTGTAGCAATTATGTGATCAAAATCCAGATTTTTGTCAACTGATTAATACTTATGACTGTTGCAATATCCCGTGATCATCTTACTTCACAGGCTTACTTCACAAACATGTTACTAACTTTAAAATTGCAATGATTCACATAATGACCATACCATGGCAAGAAAGGTTGTAGCATTGCAGGAATTGACAGGCTCAGATCACAAAGTCAAAATAAGTTTGATTTATTTGTGCAAATAGGTTCAGAGCAATAAAGCAGAAAAAAATCTTTGAACATCTGAACATAGTGTTATGAAAAAGCATGTGTAAATTATACAGTCTTCCAAAGTGGCAACATATGTAAATGTTTATGATTGGTTACAATATGGATCAGCCTTTGTTGCTGTGCTAAAAGAAAGATAAAATATCTTGTGTCCATTTCCTGTTGAGACGGATTCACAAGTCTTTTGCAAAAGCATATACTGTATCTAAGTTTCCTGTTTGTGGTTAAGCCTACACTTGAAAAGCTGTGAGTTCTGAGGTTTGACATTTTTTCATTTCCTCTAAATGTTCTTTGACACCTCTTAAAAGTCTCTTAAACTCTACAGTTACACGACTTTATGACCTACTTTATTTATTAGGGTTGGAAGGGACCTTGTAGGTCATCTAGTCCAACCCCCGCCCACATCGAAAGTCTCAAGTGTTGGAGCTCTTACAACCAACTTTATGTCCTGCCTCAGTAGAATACTGTATGGCAAAACTTGCTTAACAAATGTCTCTTAAAAGCATAAATTTTGGACTCAATTGCGGTTGTTAAATTGTAAACCTGTTTTTAACATGACTCTGGCTTCTCCATTGACTTTTGCTAGTCAAAAAGGTCGCAAACGACTCCAGGACATACGAGTCAGTTGCCAAGCGCCTGAATTTTTGATCACGCGATCAAGATCATAAGTGTGAAAAACGGTCATAAGTCCTTTTCTTTTTCAATGCCATTGTGTAATACTGGACGGTTGAAACGAACTGTGATTAAGTCGACCTGTATTTCATGGAGAAGAAAAGCAGGGTCAGGCTCTCCAAATCAGGGGTCTCCATCCTTGCCGACTTTTAAGACTTGTGGACTTCAACTCCCAGAATTCCTCACACAGCCATGCTTAAGAGCTATGCTAGCTGAGGAATTCTGGGAGTTGAAGTCCACAAGTTTTAAAGTCGGCAAGGTTGGAGACTTCTGCTTCTAATTATGTCCCTCAAAGCGCTGAGTAGCTGCTCCGCACGTCCCGCCTCGGCAACGGTCGTTAAGTGTGAAAAATCACTTTTTTTCAGTCACATTGTCACTTTGAACCATCACTAAACGAGGCGGGGGGGAAAAACGCTCCAACCCCTCAGCTGAATCAGACTCCGGCCCAGCGCGGCCCTCAAGCCTGTCAAGAGGCTCTCTTCAAATCTCCAAGGAAAAGGGTCGGCGCCCTTCTCTCCACCCCGCCCGAGGGGATCCATGCAGGAACCCCAGGGTAGTCTCCCTCTCCCCAACCAACCAACCAACCAACCAACCGTACCGGAAGTAACCAGAAGGCCGGCGGAAGTGCAGGCCGCTGCCTTTCCCTCTGGTTGGGCTGTGCAGAAGATGGGCAGAATGCTCTGGAACCCAGACTTCGCCTGGCGTTTTGCTTCCCGGCTAGGTAGTAGCCGCTCCGGCAAACAACAGGAACTGAGAGGCATTTCCGGCAGGCCACTTCTGCTTTTTCATTGGTATTCTTTTCCCTTCCGCTTTCTGCGCGCGATTGCCTCTAGCGGTCGTCTCTTGCATGGCCTCTCTTATCCTTGATGGTCTGTAACAGGAATTTCTATCTATCTCCAGTACTTTATCATTCCATTCCATCCCAACCCATTCCATTCTTCTAAACACAGTAAGAAGCCACTGAGGCTGAATGCTCCGCAGTGTTTTCAATGAGGACCCAGATTGTCGGAGGCGATATGCTGATTCTCTAAACCCGCTTAGAGAGGGCTGTAAAAGCACTACGAAGCGGTATATAAGGCAAGTGCTATTGCTATTCCCCGCCGTTTCTCAAGCTACAGGGCGGCACGAAGGAGTTAAAACCAGAGAGTTCGGTTCTTAACATCTGCCCGCAAAGCTATTTCCTGATCCTCTGGATCTTGGAGGGAAGGCGGCTTTTTTTGAGGGATCGGTCGCCCTCGGGGGAGATTCCTGGAACCCGGGGAGTCGCTCGAAGCAAAGGCTTGAACCAGCTGCTGCTGCTGGTTTTTATTTTTATTTTTAGGAGTCTCTCTCCAAAGGACAGGGGAACTAGATCCTTCCCCTGGCTCTGCTGCGGGTCAGATAGACTTCTATCCAAGGAGGCTCTCCTCCTCCTCCTCATCAGATGGTGAAAGAGGTATTAAAAGATGTTTACCTCCCTCGAAGCCATGGGTATTTTGAAGGAAAGATCAGAAGCAACGTGGGGAAATATTATTTCACTGAAAAGAGTAGTAGACGCTTGGAACAAACTTCCAGCAGACGTGGTTGGTAAATCCACCGTAACTGAATTTAAACATGCCTGGGATAAACATAGATCCATCCTAAGATAAAATACAGGAAATAGTATAAGGGCAGACTAGATGGACCATGAGGTCCATTTTTTATGCCGTCAGTATGTAATGTAGGCTAATTGAATGAAGAATAGTTACAGGATTTGGGTATGGCTAGTGTAGAGAGAGGAGACATGGGGACATGATAGCAGCATTTCCCAATATTTGAGGGGCTGCCATAAAGAGCAGGAGGTCAACTTAGTCTCCAAAGGCAGGACAAAGAAACAGGGTATGGAAACTGACCAAGGAGAGAATCAACCTGGAATTAAGGAGAAACTTCCTAACAGCGAGAACAATTAACCAATGGGACACCTTGCCTTCATAAGTTGTGGGTGCTCAAACGCTGGAGGTTTTGAAGAAGAGACCAGATAGTCCCTTGTCTGAAATGGTAGAATAGAATAGAATAGAATTCTTTCTTTGGTCAAGTGTGATTGGACACACAAGGAATTTGGTCTTTGGTGCGTGTGCTCTCAGTGTACATAAAAGAAAATATAGATATGTCAAGAATCATGTGGTACAACACTTAATGATTGTCATAGGGGTCAAACAAGCAATGAGGAAACAATCAATATTAATAAAAATCTTAAGGATACAAGCAATAGTTTGACAGTGTTGAGGGAATTATTTGTTTAGCAGAGTGATGGCATTTGGGGAAAAACTGTTTTTTTTTTTAGAAAATGTTTATTAAAGTACAGTATATACAAATTAAAACAAGACAATAGGTGTTTCATCCTGTGTATACATTTTCTATTGCATTATGTCTGATACAAAGACAGTACAACACATATCCCTAACCCTCCCCCTTCCCAAACTGTAACTTAGACAGTTTATTCCTTTCATATTTCCACGGTCTATAGCAGTAGCGCATCTTATCAATTCAATATCATCATTAAAACAGTAATTATTATCTTAATCAATTATAGACTTAATTTGCTTATTTCTATCAGTTTGATATTTACATTATTTACAGCTATTCTTTTTCTTGTTGTCAATCCAGATGTAAAAATCGCCCCATGTGTCATCATAGCAAGGTTGATTATTGTTTTTAAGTTCTTGTGTTAGTTTAGCCAATTCGGCACAGTCAAAAATTTTCTTAATCATGTCTCTCTCCGATGGTGTGTCTTCTTTCTTCCAATTTTGTGCTATACAAATCCTGGTTGCAGTAATTACATGTTGTATCAAATAATAATGGTTTTTTTTTTTAATCTATTATGCCTAGAAGAAAGATCTCCGGTTTTAATTGAAGTTTGACTTTGTTTATTTTGTAAATCCATATTCTAATTTTACTCCAAATTGTCCTAATTTCTGGACATGTCCACCACATGTGAAAAAATGTTCCGTTTTTGTTCCTGCATCTCCAGCAGTCTGGTTTTAGTTTGGGGTAAATTTTGGCTAGTCTTGAGGGTGATATATGCCACCTATAAAACATCTTTAAAATGTTTTCCTTGTACACAGTTGATTTAGTTATCTTGTAATTCCTTTTCCAAATTGTCTCCCATTGATCAATATATATATTATGTCCAATATTTTTTGCCCAACTGATCATGTTTCCTTTGACCATTTCTACGTCCATTTTATAATTTATCAGGAAACTATGTATTTGTTATAAAAAATTTTGCTCTACGTAATATTAATTTTTCAAGATCTGTGTGTTTCTCTTAGATCCCTACATGCTTTTTATCTTTTTGCCATTTCGAGTAAATTTGCGTATAACAATCAATAACAATCAATATTAATAAAAATCTTAAGGATACAAGCAATAGTTTGACAGTGTTGAGGGAATTATTTGTTTAGCAGAGTGATGGCATTCGGGGAAAAATTGTTCTTGTGTCTAGTTGTTTTGGTGTGCAGTGCTCTGTAGCGACATTTTGAGGGTAGGAGTTGAAACAGTTTATGTCCAGGATGGGAGGGGTCAGTAAATATTTTCACAGACCTCTTTTTGACTTGTGCAGTATACAGGTCATTAACGGAAGGCAGGTTGGTAGCAATTGTTTTTTCTATATAGGATCTCCTGCTTGAGCATGGGGCTGGAATAGAAGACCTCCAAGGTCCCCTAATGCTAATTCATTCTAATTCTAAACACTCCAATTCTAGTTTTTCTGGGACCAACACACTGGTGCTGTTTTGGTGCTTGCTATTTTTGATATCTGATCTGTTTTTAATAAAGCTATACAGCACTGCACACCAGAACAATAGATAGAAGAACAGCTTTTTCCTGAACACCATCGCTCTGCTAAACAAATAATTTCCTCTGCACTGATAATTCATTCAACACTGTCAAAGTATTTACTAAGTCTGCACTACTATTCATTTTCTCATCGTTCCCATCACCCATTTCCTCCAACTAACGACCGTATGACTCTGTTGCTTGTATCCTTACAATTTACTTTATATTGACTGATTCCTAATATGATTTGATTGCTTATGTGTACCCAGACTATCATTAAGTGTTGTACCTTATGATTCTTGACAAATATATCTTTTCTTTTACGTACACTGACAGCATTTACACAAAGACAAATTCCTTGTGTGTCCAATCACACTTGGCCAATCAAATTCTATTCTGTTCCGTTCTTGTTCCTGTTTCAGTTTTGTTTTGTTCTGTTCTTTCTGTTCTGTTTGTTCTAATGCAGTAGGTATTGATTTATTTATTTCAGTGCGCTCCAGCATTTATTTACTTGCTAGACAACATGTGCTCCTTTGGGATTGGGCGGCATAGAAGTCAAATAAAATAAATTAAACAATTAGCCGCCCCATGTCCTCAGAGAGGGGCGGCATACAAATCCAATTAAATCTTAAATCTTAAAATAAATTATTTCAGAGATATTTCCTTAGTGCCTTCAGTGATGACAGAGCTTCTAGTGTGCTGCCTTCCTTGTTTAAAATTCAGGGAGAGATTCAGAGACCTTATTTGCCTTCAAAGTTGACCATGTTGAAATTGTGTAGAAGTGAGGTCATAAGCCTGTCGCAGTCATGTGATGGCTCGCTTAACAACTACGTTGCTTAGTGATGGAGTTGCCAGTCCCAATTTTCGTTAAGTAAGAACTACCTGTACCAGGAAAAAGGAGAAAGTGTCATAGAGTGACCACTTCTTCCCCTATTATCTCTTGACCATTTTGTCCAGATATGCAGAGCTATGCAGTAGGACTTGACAAGATACCAGAATTTATAGTGTGGCAATTTAGGAACTGTTCTAGTTTCTGGTAGAACTTTAGTTATTGAAAATAACTATTACTGAATGCAGTATTTCATAAACAAAGAAACTCCATTTTTATTCTCTTCGTTTCTGTATTCAAAAATGCAAAACAGACTAGCACATTCTTTTCTCCCAATATCTCTCTTAATTACATTCCACATGCATTCCTTCATGCCTTCTCCTGTCTCCTGAAATTCAAGAATTTACAGCATGATTCAAAAACAGCAGAATGACTGCAATATAACACAGAATAAACTTACTTGCTCTGGAGCCAAACTGAAACACATTTCCTCTTAGAACTACAACATTGAAACTCCGCCCTTCTTCCCCACTGGCCTCCTGACGTAACTAATACATGACTCCAATATTTAACCCATTCCTCCCCTTAATATTTTTTTCCTAACACCTGTTCCTTGCGTTTTTGGACCCTTCTGAATTGAGGATTGACCCAGCGAATGTCTGTTTCTTCCTCACTAGATTCTGGACTCATAGCAACATCCTGTTGCTGGCCTCCCACCTGTTCTAATACCTGTAACCCAGGGCCTACCACTAATTCATAAACACTATATGTATCAGAGTTCTCAAGCTCTTCATCATCCTCCAACTGACCAGGAGTATGTACAACAGGAACCAGTGCAGAGAAATAACGAAGACATGTTTGTAGAAAACAGTAGTAAGCAGTTCTTTACTCTTCAGTGCATTCAAAATATCTTCGGTCTTAGTCTTCTATTTACAGGAACAAACTACAGTATATGCAGTAAAGCTTACTTACATGTAGATACTAAACCAATCCAGGTTTCTCCGTATCAACACTATAATTAACCCACACTCAAAACTGCTCCAGCCAGCTGACTAACAATATTACCATCAACAACAGCTAACAATCATTGTAAAGTTGCTTTGCATTTTATAATGCTTTGGCCCAATCAGGTTGCAGTTTACACCCTATGACTCAGCATTAACATGCTCAACATGCTTCTTTTTCCTTATATGGCACCATAATGGAATATCACCTAGGATTGAACTAATCCTTTGACACATTTAAAGTAGCAGGGGATTATTTATTTATTTATTTATTTATTTTATTTATTTTATTTATTTTATTTATTTTATTTATTTTATTTATTGTATTTATTGTATTTATTTTATTTATTTTATTTATTTTATTTATTTTATTTATTTATTTTATTTATTTTATTTATTTTATTTATTTTATTTATTTTATTTATTTTATTTATTTTATTTATTTTATTTATTTTATTTATTTTATTTATTTTATTTATTTTATTTATTTTATTTATTTTATTTATTTTATTTATTTTATTTATTTTATTTATTGATTGATTTGATTTGATTTGATTTGATTTGATTTGATTTGATTTGTATGCCGCCCCTCTCCGTAGACTCGGGGCGGCTAACAACAGTGGTAAAAACAACATGCGACAATCCAATACTAAAACAACTAAAAACCCTTATTTTAAAAACCAATCATACATACAAACATACCATACATAAATTGTAGAAGCCTAGGGGGAAAGAATATCTCAGTTCCCCCATGCCTGACGACAGAGGTGGGTTTTAAGGAGCTTATGAAAGGCAAGAAGGGTGGGGGCTATTCCAATCTCTAGGGGGAGTTGGTTCCAGAGGGCCGGGGTCGCCACAGAGAAGGCTCTTCCCCTGTGTCCCGCCAAATGACATTGTTTAGTTAACGGGACCCGGAGAAGGCCCACTCTGTGGGATGGTCGCTGGGATTCGTGCGGCAGAAGGCGGTCCTGGAGATAATCTGGTCCGGTGCCATGAAGGGCCCTGGAGTCCACCAAAGGAGATTAAAAAAAATAATCTTTCTCTTTTCTGTACAGGATGCCTCCTTGACTAAATGTGAAATCTGTTGGGAGTTTTCCGAAATGTGCTGCAGTTTGTCCTACATACTGCATGAAATGCACCATCATTGAAAGAGCAACTGCCTTCCTCAGATCCATCACTTTAGCAAACAAGTGGATCCTCTTACTGAGTCACAGAACACTCTAAACCTAAAGCAAAAATTGATTTGATCACTAGTTGTCACCAGTGGGGTGGTGGGGATGAGATTATATTTGTTTTACTTTTTTTATATCGGATATTTTTTCAAATTGTTTGTAAGCCACCTAGAATCACTGAAAGCGAGCAATTGGGCCATATAAAGTCGAGCCACCCTGAGTCCTCAGAGAGGGGCGGCATAGAAATCCAATAAATAAATTAAATAAATCCTTTAAATAAATAAAGATTTCTAAGCGAGGAAGGGAAGTTGCATGAAAAGGAAGGCTGTGGGTTGGATGTCAAGATGAAGCAATTAGACCCACTGGTGGATCTGGATTTGGGGAAGGGCCCCGAGGAGACTTTTGTTCCTGGAGAGCTTCCAGGTTGCCTAGCGTCCAAACAGATCAAACGAGATCCTGAAGGAGGACAAGCCAAGGATTGGGAAGGCCAGGGGCAGGAATCCTTCAGGGGGAGGCGTCTCCCTAATTCAGTTGAGGGACAGAGCAATTCTGACCCCTGGGATGATGCCAAGGCGTTTCTGACCTCCTTCGAGCAAGTGGCGGAAGCTTGCCAGTGGCCTAAGACTGAATGGATGGCTCAGCTTCTGCCGGCACTGACCGGAACAGCCAGGGAAGCCTTTAACGGCCTAGAAACCGGAGCCCAAAAGGATTATGGGAAAGTCAAGGCGGCCATCTTGCGAGGGGCAGCCTTCGAAATGGAGGCCCAGCGCCAGCACTTTCGCCGGTTCCGTTACCAGGAGGTTGAAGATCCGCAGAGAGTTTACAGACGTCTCCGGGATCTTTGCCACCGGTGGCTGAAGCCGGAGAGGCACACCAAGGAGCAGATCCTGGAGCTGCTGATCCTGGAGCAGTTCCTGGCCATCCTGCCTCCAGAGATCCAGAGCCGGGTCCGGGAATGTGACCCAGAGAATTGGGTCCAGACTACAGGCCTCAGGGAGGATTGCCTGATGAGCCAACAGGAGGCAGAGACATGGAAACGGCAGGTGAGGTTTGGAGCAGTGATGGGCTCCTACAGGTACGGTCAGCTATGCAGAAACGGTGGAAAACTTTTGGCCAGATACGCAGAACTGGTAGAAAAAAAATTGATTCCCCCCCCCTTTTCCCCCCCTAATAGGCTCTGGGTATGTTTTTCCTATCGCAATAAATGAGGTTGAATGTGTTTAATTTTAGAAGAGCTGTGTGTGTGTGTGTGTACATACACATACAGTTTATATGGAGACCTCACCTACAAAAAGATATTGACAAAATTGAACGGGTCCAAAGACGGGCTACAAGAATGGTGGAAGGTCTTAAGCATAAAACGTATCAGGAAAGACTTAATGAACTCAATCTGTATAGTCTGGAGGACAGAAGGAAAAGGGGGGACATGATCGAAACATTTAAATATGTTAAAGGGTTAAATGAGGTCCAGGAGGGAAGTGTTTTTAATAGGAAAGTGAACACAAGAACAAGGGGACACAATCTGAAGTTAGTTGGGGGAAAGATCAAAAGCAACCTGAGAAAATATTATTTTACTGAAAGAGTAGTAGATCCTTGGATGAAACTTCCAGCAGACTTGGTTGGTAAATCCACAGTAACTGAATTTAAACATGCCTGGGATAAACATATATCCATTGTAAGATAAAATACAGGAAATAGTATAAGGGCAGACTAGATGGACCATGAGGCCTTTTTCTGCCGTCAGTCTTCTATGTTTCTATATAGTAGATAATGTATATTTTTGTGTGCATGTGTGTAATATGTATGTACACACATAACATATATACATATATAGAACTGAATAGTATATTTTGGATGTTCAGTAATAATAAACAGATAGGGAAATTGTATCTCTTTGAGGCACGGAGAGTGTGCTGTCCCCAGAGACAGAGATAGTTGGACTGTATTTAGGCATATTTCTTTAAGATACTGCACAATGGGAAAGATTATACTGCAGAAGAATCGCATCATAACTGTGAGTTATTGTGAGAATTCCTGTAATAAAATGATCAGGGATATCTCGTTGCGCTGAGTTATCTGACTGCGAAAAGTTGACCTGTCCCAGAACAGTAAAAAGAGGTTGAATTGACCCGGGCTCTAGGTGTAGCATCTACATGCTGGCTGGCTTAGTGAGTGAAGACAAAAGACCCTCTGGAATGTTCTCTCCAATTGCCCCTCATCCTGAGTCAGAGCCAATAGGAATATACAAATGTGGTCACATGTAAACTACGTTACCCAGAGTGCAATTTTACTACATTTCCCCTAATGCAATATCTTAAAGAAACATGCCTAAATACAGTCCAACTATCTCTGTCTCCCAAACCCTTGACATGATTGACATCAAGTTGGCCACCTTTAAGCCAAACACCAGGTAACCTTTTCCTCATTTCCCCCCCCCCCCCCCTCAGTGAAACACCTCGCAGAATTGTTGGGAGATTAAAAACGGTGATTGGAGCATTTTCTGCAAATGCCTGTTGTGAAATTTTTGAGGCGGTGAAAATCTACGAGACTGTCTTCTGCCACACGAATCCCAGCGACCGGTTAGGTCCCACAGAGTGGGCCTTCTCCGGGTCCCGTCAACAAAACAATGTCGTTTGGCGGGGCCCAGGGGAAGAGCCTTCTCTGTGGCGGCCCCGGCCCTCTGGAACCAACTCCCCCCGGAGATTAGAATTGCCCCCACCCTCCTTGTCTTTCGTAAACTCCTTAAAACCCACCTCTGTCGTCAAGCGTGGGGGAACTGAGACATCTCCCCCTGCCTATGTAGTTCTGGTGCATGATATGAGTGTATGTATGTTTTTTATATTGGGGTTCCTTGCTTTTAGATTTTTAAATGTATAATTGTTATCTTAGATTTGTCAATATACAGTGATACCTCGTCTTACAAACGCCTCATCATACAAACTTTTCAAGATACAAACCCGGGGTTTAAGATTTTTTTGCCTCTTCTTACAAACTATTTTCACCTTACAAACCCACCGCCGCCGCTGGGATGCCCCGCCTCCGGACTTCCGTTGCCAGCGAAGCGCACGTTTTTGCGCTGCTGGGATTCCCCTGAGGCTCCCCTCCATGGGAAACCCCACCTCCGGACTTCCGTGTTTTTGTGATGCTGTAGGGGAATCCCAGCAGCGCAAAAACAGGCACTTCGCTGGCAGCGGAAGTCCGGAGGTGGGGTTTCCCAGCGAGGGGAGCCTCAGTGAAATCGCAGCACCGCAAAAACACAGAGGTCTGGAGGTGGGGTTTCGAGGACTTTGGTGTGTTTGCGATGCTGCGATTTCACTGATGCTCCCCTCGCTGGGAAACCCCACCTCCGGATTTCCGTTGCCAGCGAAGCACCTGTTTTTCCGATGCTGGGATTATCCTGCTGGGATTCCCCTGCAGCATCGCAAAAACACAGAAGTCTAGAGGTGGGGTTTCCCATGGTGGGGAGCCTCAGAGAAATCTCAGCAGTGCAAAAATCTCGGCTGGCAAAAGGGGTGAATTTTGGGCTTGCACGCATTAATCGCTTTTCCATTGATTCCTATGGGAAACATTGTTTTGTCTTGCAAACTTTTCACCTTACGAACCTTGCCCTGGAACCAATTAAGTTTGTAAGACGAGGTATCACCGTATATTGTTTTTATCACTGTTGTGAGCCGCCCCGAGTCTGCGGAGAGGGGCGGCATACAAATCTAATAAATAATAATAGTAATAATAATAATAATAATAATAATAATAATAATAATAATAATAAAGCATTTTAAGTCAGTGCAGAACATGCCAAACCTGGGCGAAAGTATAGTTTTTATAAAAGAGTTCTCAAAACTCATTGTGATTTTTCTTGTCTGTTTCAGGTGCCGGTATCTTTCAAAGACGGGATTGGAGACGCACGCAATCCTGAAAAGGAAGTACTGCCTGTGGAGAATGAAGAGCGTATTCTTAGAGATCGCAGATCGACACATCCAGGTTTGTGGATTTAGTGCCGTTGAATTGGTGTCAAATCCTTTGAAACACTTAGGTATGAGCATCTCTGGAGATTCTTCATCACCCAGATCATGGTTGTCCCAAATGTGCTTTTTTAAGAGGCAACAGAACTTCCTGGTTTTTCTTTTGAAGAAAAACAAGGCAGTCCAGTTGCCTTTTGGAAAAGCACTTTTGGTCTTAGGAGTGAGATGACTAGATGAAACTGTTTGGGTATTTTGTTTAAAGTGCTCATTATATGTCCTCCAGAACAGTGTTTCCCAACCTTGGCAACTTGAAGATATCTGGACTTCAACTCCCAGAATTCCCCAGCCAGCGAATGCTGGCTGGGGAATTCTGGGAGTTGAAGTCCAGATATCTTCAAGTTGCCAAGGTTGGGAAACACTGCTCCAGAGAATGAGCATGGGAACTCATGAGTGGGTTTGTGTGTAAGGACTACATTATAGTGCCAACCCTGGAGGCCATCTTTACTTTGAGGAACTGCTGATCTTAAGAGCGGAGATGGTGAACCTATGGCCTATGAACCTTTTTGCCAAAAGCGGGTGTGCACACAATATTTCACCTCCGCGAGTGCCCACACTCACAATTCAATGCTTGAGGAGGGTGAAAATTGCCTCCCATGCCTTCCAGAGGCCTTCTGGAGGCCAGAAACAGCCCATTTCCCAACTTCTGGTGGGCCTGGTAGGCCCCGTTTTTCCACCCTCCCCAGGCTCTAGAGCAGGGGTGGGCAATTAATTTTGCCATGGGGCTGCATTTCTGACAGTCTCAAAATGGGTGAACAGTGCAGTCAGGCGGTAGGGAAAGCAAGTAGGATGCTTGGCTGCATAGCTAGAGGTATAACAAGCAGGAAGAGGAAGATTATGATCCCGCTATATAGAGTGCTGGTGAGACCACATTTGGAATACAGTACTGTGTTCAGTTCTGGAGACCTCACCTACAAAAAGATATTGACAAAATTGAACGGGTCCAAAGACGAGCTACAAGAATGGTGGAAGGTCTTAAGCATAAAACATATCAGGAAAGACTTAATGGACTCAACCTGTATAGTCTGGAGGACAGAAGGAAAAGGGGGGACATGATCGAAACATTTAAATATGTTAAAGGGTTAAATAAGGTCCAGGAGGGAAGTGTTTTTAATAGGAAAGTGAACACAAGGACAAGGGGACACCATCTGAAGTTAGTTGGGGGAAAGATCAAAAGCAACATGAGAAAATATTATTTTACTGAAAGAGTAGTAGATGCTTGGAACAAACTCCCAGCAGACGTGGTTGGTAAATCCACAGTAACTGAATTTAAACATGCCTGGGGTAAACATATATCCATCCTAAGATAAAATGCAGGAAATAGTATAGGGGCAGATTAGATGGACCATGAGGTCTTTTTCTGCTGTCAATCTTCTATGTTTCTATGTTTCTACAGATTATGAAGACAGCCCTTGTAGCCAGCAAGTGTTTTATCCTCCGCCTGAGGGACAAGACTTTGTTGAAACAGCACCAAATGAGGTTCGTAAACATCTGGTAGGAGGGGGAGACCCTGTGACTATCCTTTTGCCAGAGAAGCCATCTTGGATAGAGGCAGTCCTCAATTTACAACTGTCATTGAATCCACCATTATGATTTTAAGCCAAGACAGTCATTAAGCAGGTCATCATGTGATTGTGTCTCATGATTTTATGACCTTTTTTGGCAATGGTGGTTAAGCCAATGTGTGAATACCAACTAGCCAGTTTGGCAAGGCGATGATATCCTTTGTCAATGGCTAAGGAAGGACGCTGGACCTCCTAGGCCAGAGATGGCGAACTTAAGGCAAACATGCCACAAGACACATCAGCTGTTGTCCATGGCTCTTCCGGATTCAGACATGTGTATTATTATTATTATTATTATTATTATTAATGTCAATACAACTCAGCAAACGACGTGACTATGCTGGATTTCGTATTTCGTCACCAGTCGGGCGCTTCCCAAGCACCTAGGACTGCGTGATGTAGCGGTGAATTATGTGTGCCGATCCCAGTAAAGCGGCCTTTTGCAATTGACAGATGGAGATTTTGTCAATTCCGATGGTTTTCAAATGTCTGCTGAGATCCTTTGGCACTGCGCCCAGCGTGCCAAGTACCACTGGGACCACTTTCACTGGCTTATGCCAGAGTCGTTGCAGCTCGATTTTTAGATCTTCGTATTTCACTAATTTCTCTAGCTGCTTCTCCTCAATTCTGCTGTCCCCTGGGATTGCGATGTCGATGATCCATACTTTTTTTTCCCCACAATCAGGATGTCTGGTGTGTTATGCTTCAGAATTCGGTCAGTCGGAAGTCGGAAGTCCCAGAGTAGTTTTGCTTGCTCATTTTTGACCACTTTTTCGGGCTTACGATCCCACCAGTTCTTTGCCACATTATTATTATTATTATTATTATTATTATTATTATTATTATTATTATTAATTAGATTTGTATGCCACCCCTCTCTGAAGACTCTGGGCGGCTCACAACAACAATAATACAATATACAGAATACAAATCCAATATTAAATTAAACGCTAAATTTAAAACCTTTATATGGTTTGTTTTTTATATTAAGGGTTTTAAATTGTTTTTGCCATTGGATTTGTATTGTGTTGTTGTTGTGAGCCGCTCCGAGTCTCCGGAGAGGGGCGGCATACAAATCTAATAAATAATAATAATAATAATAATAATAATAATAATCAGATGAAACAATCGATCACATACTCAGTTGCTGCAAAAAGATCGCACAGACTGACTACAAGCATAGACATGATGCTGTGGCACAGATGATCCAGTGGAACTTGTGCTGGAACTACCATTTACCAGTGGCAAAGAACTGGTGGGATCATAAGCCCGAAAAAGTGGTCGAAAATGAGCAAGCAAAACTACTGTGGGACTTCCGACTTCAGACTGACCGAATTCTGAAGCATAACACACCAGACATCCTGATTGTGGAGAAAAAGAAAGTATGGATCATCGACATTGCAATCCCAGGAGACAGCAGAATTGAGGAGAAGCAAATAGAGAAATTAGTGAAATACGAAGATCTAAAAATCGAGCTGCAACGACTCTGGCATAAGCCAGTGAAAGTGGTCCCAGTGGTACTTGGCACACTAGGCGCAATGCCAAAGGATCTTGGTGGACATTTGAAAACCATCGGAATTGACAAAATCTCCATCTGTCAATTGCAAAAGGCCGCTTTCCTGGGATTGGCAAACATAATTCGCTGCTACATCACACAGTCCTAGGTGCTTGGGAAGCGCCCTACTGGTGATGAAATACGAAATCCAGCATAGTGATCTCATTTGCTGTGTTGTACCGACATAATAATAATAATAATAATAATAATAATAATAATAATAATAATAATAATAATAATAATATTAAATATTAAAAACATTCCTGCACTGCACAATCACACCATTCTCATGTATTACATTCAGAAATGTGCCCTGGCCAGCTGCGAAGACCAGAAAATAACAGGATATGTTTTGGATATGTCTTAAGTTAGTTGTAAAAATAGCACAGGGAGGGGATGCAAATAAATAAGCCAAACAGAAATCACAATTTGAGCTTCTTCTTCTCGGTTCAGGGATCGGTGGACTTCGAACTGGCTGTGCATGTCACTGAGAAGCTCAAACACTCCTCACTGGATCCAGCCCAAAAAGCTTTTTACAAAGAGATCTTGGAAGATGGTCGGGAACAGGAAACATCTTTGAGTAAGTCAATAACCCCATTTACATTATTACCTGGAAGAAAAACGGTGGGGGGGGGGGGTGTTTATCCCTGTGTTTATTTATTTTTTTCTAAACTCCATATTGCTTCCTTTCCCAATGGAGTTGGAGCAAAATACTTAGCAACATTTGAAAGTAGAAGCAAGGAGTGATTTTTGTTTTCTTTTTCAGGGCATAGGGACAAATAGACACCCCATACAGTAGTTTTCTACAATCCAGCATCTCCAGGGAATTCCTATTCCCAAAATCCTCAAGCAACATGCTAGGGAATTTTGGGATTTCCAGATATTATTTATTTATTAGATTTGTATGCCACCTCTCTCCGTAGACTCGGGGCGGCTAACAACAATAATAAAACAGCATATGACAAATCTAATATTAAAATAATTAAGAAACCCTTATTAAAAAACCAAACATATACACAAATATACCATGCATAATTTGTATAGGCCTGTGGGGAAAAGAATATCTCAATTCCCCCATGCCTGACGATAGAGGTGGGTTTTAAGGAGCTTACGAAAAGGAAGGAGGGTGGGGGCAATTCTGACCTCTGGGGGGAGCTTGTTCCAGAGGGTTGGGGCCGCCACCGAGAAGGCTCTTCCCCTAGGTCCTGCCAAACGACATTGTTTAGTCGACGGGACCTGGAGAAGGCCAACTCTGTGGGGCCTCACCAGTCGCTGGGATTTGTGCGGCAGAAGGCGGTCCCAGAGATATTCTGGTCCGATGCCATGAAGGACTTTATAGGTCATAACCAACACTTTGAATTGTGACCGGAAACTGATCGGCAACCAATGCAGACTGTGGAGTGTTGGTGTAACATGGGCATACCCAGGGAAGCCCATGATTGCTCTCGCAGCTGCATTCTGCACAGTCTGAAGTTTCCGAACACTTTTCAAATTTAGCCCCATGTAGAGAGCGTTACAGTATTCGAGCCTCGAGGTGATGAGGGCATGAGTGATTGTGAGCATACAATATATTTGGAGAAACAGTTGAGGAAAACTGCCTTAGAAGACCCAAAGAATTTGGGGATAATATCTATTGCACCCTCCCTAGTACATCATCCAGTCCCCTGAGTTAGATGGAAAAAGATATACATTTATTTCTTCTCCTCTGCTTTAAATACCAGATATTATAAGAGTTCATGGAATAGGAAAAAAGATAGGCCGAAGGTGATCGGAAACTAGAAATCTCTGGGAAATACTTGGTCTGTTCACACAGACGATTTAACATTTCAGACAATTCAAGAAATAAAGTTGATTTTTAATAGAATCTTAGCAATGGCTTGAAGCTGTGTAAATCTGTTCCCTCTCATCCTCAGTCTTTGTGATCTGTAAAATGGGATAATTAATTGATTGCCATTGAGGTAATTTTTGCGCATTTCTGATCCCTCAATGGTAGATCTGCCTTTGTAGCTATCTACCCTAGTTAGAGGTAACAGATTCCATACTTAATTTTGTGCCAACACAAATTATTATTTAGAAACATAGAAACATAGAAGTCTGACGGCAGAAAAAGACCTCATGGTCCATCTAGTCTGTCCTTATACTATTTCCTGTATTTTATATTACAATGGATATATGTTTATCCCAGACATGTTTACATTCAATTACTGTGGATTTATCTACCACGTCTGCTGGAAGTTTGTTCCAAGGATCTACTACTCTTTCAGTAAAATAATATTTTCTCATGTTGCTTTTGATCTTTCCCACAACTAACTTCAGATTGTGTCCCCTTGTTCTTGTGTTCACTTTCCTATTAAAAACACCTCCCTCGTGGACCTTATTTAACTCTTTAATATATTTAAATGTTTCGATCATGTCCCCCCTTTTCCTTCTGTCCTCCAGACTATACAGATTGAGTTCATGAAGTCTTTCCTGATACATTTTATGCTTAAGACCTTCCACCATTCTTGTAGCCCGTCTTTGGACCCGTTCAATTTTGTCAATATCTTTTTGTAGGTGAGGTCTCCAGAACTGAACACAGTATTCCAAAATGTGGTCTCACCAGCACTCTATATAGTGGGGTCATAATCTCCCTCTTCCTGCTTGTTATACCTCTAGCTATGCAGCCAAGCATCTTATTTGCTTTCCCTACCGCCTGACTGCACTGTTCACCCATTTTGAGACTGCCAGAAATCACTACCCCTAAATCCTTCTTCTGAAGTTTTTGCTAACACAGAACTGCCAATGCAATACTGAGATTGAGGATTCCTTTTCCCCAAGTGCATTATTTTACATTTGGAAACATTAAACTGCAGTTTCCATTGCTTTGACCATTTATCTAGTAAAGCTAAATCATTTACCATACTACAGACGCCTCCAGGAATATCAACCCTATTGCACACTTTAGAGTCATCAGCAAATAGGCAAACCTTCCCTACCAAACCTTCCCCTATGTCACTCACAAACCTATTAAAAAGAATAGGACCCAGAACAGATGTGTTCTTCTCTTTCCTTCTCCGCTCGCTTTCAAATTTCTTCCCTGTTCTCTCAGATCACTTCGCGGCAACCGAGATCAAGGAAGAAACGCTCCAGCCGAGCAGCCCTGAACTGGAGGGAGAAGACCACCAAACAGGAAGCGCCCGTGAGGAAGGATTTGTGAAGCCCCTTCCCCAGGAAGGAGACGATGATTTAGAAAACACAGAGGGGACAACGCTGCCAAGGAGGTGGCTTTGGGGAGAGGGCCAGACCTTTAACCAGCATTTAACCCACATTAGTGAGCAATGTCCCGAATGTGGGGAACAACTCCACCCTCAGCCGCCGATAACGAAGCATCAGGTAGCCCACACTGAAGTCAAATCAACAGAACACCACAACGTCCAGACGTCTTTCAGCTGTCCCGGCTGCGAGAAAAGCTTCTTTGCGCACCGAACGATCGACACGGCGGAGGAGTCAGGCGCCGCCGCCGTGTGCGGGAGACGTTTCCGCCAGTGGATTCAGCCGAGCCAGCATCGCGCAAGGCAAGACGGAGACAAGGCTTACGAGTGTCCTCTATGCCGGAAAGAATTCCGCAGGAAACGCAACCTCACGGCGCACCAGAAGACCCACACAGGGGAAAGGCCGTTTGTGTGTGCCCAGTGTGGGAAAAGCTTCAGCGAGAAAGCCAAGCTGGTTCGACACCAACGGATCCACACTGGGGAGAAACCGTACGCCTGCGCCACTTGCCCAAAAAGTTTCAATCAGCGAGAGACGTTGCTGAAGCACCAAAGAATCCACGCGGGAGAGAAACCGTATCAGTGTTTAATCGTCGAGGAAAGTTTTGGACAGAGAGAGACGCCGGGGCAGCATCACCAAATTCACCCAGGGAGAAACTTAACTTAATGCAATTTTGTGAAGCTGGGAAGCATGCAAGGTAGGTTATGTTGGGAAGTCAAAGAGAAACTCAGTGGCAGATCAAGTTGTGTATATTGGGCGTTGTTCTTACTGGGATGGAAGACTACCAGGAGATCATGTACAGGCTGTTGTGTTTGAGCCTGGGCCAGCCGTTGCTCCCACAGATGGGAGAGACGCGGCACAAAGTGAGTGCGAAAGCCTGACAGACAGACAGGAAGACGTGGCAGACAGCCAGGAGGACGAGGCCACTGGTTCGCAGGACTCAGCAGACAGCCCATAGGATTTGGCATGCAGTCCCTAAGACAGTCTTTCGTCCTTGGATTCTTCTGCAGATCAATACATAGACCTGCGTAGCCGAAGAGCTATGCAAAGGAGGGATCGATTGAAGGAGTATTACAAGTCATCAGAGTAGCACTTGGGCTGGGTGTGGTTCTTATACTGAGGACTGGGTGTGGTTCCCTTAATGAGGGCTAAAGGTATAAAAGGGAACAAAGGCACAAGGCAAACTGTGGCTGTTTATATCTCTGTTATTTTGTGGTTCCTGCTCTGAAGTTTCTGTTCCGTGCCGTTGGAGTTTTCAACCCAGCTTTTTCAGACACGTGGGAGGTGAAACCTCTGGGACTTGCTGTTTGCTCCAAAGATTCGAAAGGACTCCTGAAACGTCTTTGCTCATTCCAGGTTGTCTTTGTTCGCTTTTTCCTGTGTTTTTGTATGCGGCTGAAGTAAGCCTTGCACTATCATTGTTTCCTGACACTAAGGACTGTTTTGAGTAACCCTTTTTTATTTGTTTAATACAAGTTTGCTGATTAGAAGAGCACGTATGTGTTTGATTTCTTTTCCTTGGACTGTTACGCATTGCCTGAGCCAGGCAGAACACAGGCTAGTGCAGTGATGGCGAACCTATGGCACGGGTGCCATAGGTGGCACATGGAGACATATCTGCTGGCCCTAGCTAGCTCCAGCATACATGTGTGTGCCAGCCAGCTGATTTTTGGCTCACACAGAGGCTCTGGGAGGGCGTTTTGGGCTTCTAGGGGGAATGGGGAAGCCTTTGGAGCCTGGGGAGGGAGAAACATGAGCATACTGGGCCCACCAGAAGTTGGGAAAGAGGCTGTTTCTGGCCTCCAGAGGACCTCTTGGGGGGCAGGGGAAGCTGTTATCGCCCTCCCCAGGCATGGAATTATGGCTGTGGGCTCTCACACATGTGCAATTGCACACAGGCACGCTCTTTCGACCCCCGAAGGAAAAAAGATTCGCCATCACTGGACTAGTGTCTTGGCAATATTATGTAAGAAAAGCAACTTTTTATGGCACCTTCTACACAAACGCATTTAACATTATATGTATATATTAACTGACTGTATCCTAGAATGAATTGGGCAGCTTACAATATAATGTACAATGCAATTATAATAAAATACAGTAAGTTGATGTTGAAAGTTTCCTGTTTCACTAGGAAACCAAAGAGGTCATTTCACATGTTTGGGATGATCACACCTGTTGAACCTCTACCTGTTCCATAGACCTAGCAGACACAGGGCTCCATACTGCAAGGAAGGGGGAAAGATTTGCTTTGTTAATCCTTCTTCATCCCTCTGGTAGTCCTCTCTCCCAACCTGCTTCTACTGACCATCGGAGGGCTCCGGGGAATGGAGACCAATTGTTGCAACCTTTTGCTGGGATGAGAAAGTGTCTTCCTTCTTCTTTGCACTATCCGGAGATTCACACCATCCCTACCCTACCGACTTTCCGGAAAGCTGTTAAGACCTGGATTTTTCCAGCAGGCCTGGGACCATAAATGACTGAGTGTATGTATGTTATTTTAAGGGCTATTATTTGTTTCTATATTCTTACTTTGATATTATAACTTTTTATACTTTTTATATTTGAATCCTGAGTCCACTGGAGTTGGGCGGCATATAAACCCTGTTAGTTAGTTAGTTGGTTGGGGGGTAGTTGGGTGGAAGGAGGGAGGGATGGAGGGAAGGAAAGAAAGAAAGAAAGAAAGAAAGAAAAAGAAAGAAGTCTTTGAATTACGACCACTTTGCTCCCAATTGTGGTTGTTAAATTGAGGATAATATATAGGATAGGTGGTCCTTGATTTACAATTCAACCCAAAAATTTATGTTGCTAAATGCAACAATTTCTCGAGTTTTGTCCCCACTTTATGATTTTTTTTCCTTTGCCACAATTGTCAAGCGAATCATTGCATTTGTTCAATTAGTAACCTGGTCATTAAATGAATCCGGCTTCCCCATTCACTGTGCTTGTCAGACGGTTGCAAAAGCTGATCACGTGATTTATTTATTTAATCTAACTTATTTACAGTAATTACATTTCTATGCTGCTCGACTCCCTAGGGACTCAGGGCGACTAGTGATCACAGAACACTTACCATCCTAAATATGAACCAGTTGACTTTGGATCATGTGATAACTGAGATGCTGTAACTGTGTGTAGGAGGAAAAAACGGTCCCAAGTTACTTTTTTAAGTGCCTTTGCAAACTTCCAAACCAGCGTGCCTTCCGTCCCGTCCTAAAGTTTCTCTCTTACAAGTACATTTTATATAAACATTGTTATATCTTTGTATACAACCAATACTACTATAAATAAATAAATGGACAAAAAAAAATACATAAAATAAATTAATAAAATAATAAAATAAAATAATCCGAAGATTCCCTATCCTGCATCCTTGCATCAACTCTAAATGCACGCTGCAAAGTCCCGGGTTTCTTTACCTGGAGAAAAAAAACCCTAACCTTTAAATCCGGCCACAATAAAACTGTATAATTGTATTAAATTGGGGTTTAAATTGTTTTTTACATTGTTTTTACTTGTTGTAAGCCGCCCTGAGTCCTTCGGAAATTATTTATTTATTTATTATTATTTTGTCCAATACACAATACAGTAATACACAATGAAGGTTAATATAGAGGATATAGTAGAGAAGAAACACGAGATATAGGAGAGACTATAGGACGGGACGGAAGGCACTCTAGTGCGCTTATGTACAAATTTAATTAATAAATAAATAAACCTCGCGGCAAGTTTGAACGGACGCGATCTTAATTCGGTGTAGATCCGAGCCCTTCTCCCGCCTGGGGATCGGCGCCCGGATCGCCAGCGAAGAAAACTCGCCTTTGGCTTTTGCAAAGCCCGGCGGGTGCTTGCGACGGACCATTGTCAGCCGCGAGCTCCCTTTTATTTATTTATTTTATCGCGCGCGAGGGATCCTGGGAAATGCAGTCCGCGAAAGACCGGAAAGACCGACCGCCTGAGGAGCCCCTCCCGGCATAACCGAACTACAACTACCAGGGTTTCCTTGGAAAGAGGGGGAAGCCGATGAAGCGTCCGACTGGACTCAAGTTTGCGATGTTTAAACGTTCCGCCCGAAGGAATGGCGAGGGCCGGGCCGAGCGGCTGCCTAGAGGGACGACCTTTCCCTCCTTGCCCCGCCGTCCCTCGCGTCCGCCTCCCTTGAAAGGAAAGAAAGGCCTTCCCGGGCCTGTGGAAGCCACGCCCGGAGGTAAAGAGCGCGGAGAGACTTTGCACATGCTCAGAGGCCATTCCCTCCCCTTCCCCCGAAAGGCTTCCCTGGTCTTTTGGCGGCACTGAAGAAAAGAAAGGGCGCCCCGCGTGATATTGCGGGGAGGAAGTGCGCTTTGCACATGCTCGGAAGGGATCTAGCCTTTGCTTTCTTGCATCGCCTTCCGTTGCTGGGACAGCCCTTTCTTCTTCTTTTTCTTCGGTCTCCATTATCGACTATTTGTTTCAACGTGGGTGATTGGATACAGGAGTGAAGGCGGGTGTGTGTGTGTGTGTGTGTGCAATTGCACATTTTTGGCAAGAGGCCTTTTTTCCCCTAACATTGGAAGAAGTTGGGGGGAATCCTATATAGCTTAAATCTTATATAGTTTTCTCTTTTTTCCCCCTTTCCCTTTCGAGATCTGGGCGAGGAACTGAGCTGCCCTCTCTGAAAGGGAGGAGAGCACTCTGCGTATGCTCAGAGGCGCTCTCCCCCCCCCCCCTTTCAGAATTGCAAGGCGAAGTGCCACATATCGGCCTTTGCTGATGGTGTGATTAACTTGATGGAAAAGCCCAGAGGAGCACTATTTTTTTCTTTTTTGAAAGAGATATTATAGTTATTATATTATATTTATTTTATTATATAGTGTTATATTATATTTATATTATATTACCGGTGACCAATACCATCTAGCTCTGACCAAAAAGAACAGCTGATTTATTTTTAGGGGTTTTAACTGTTTTCTATTGTTTTTACTTGAATCCAGGAGGAGTTGGGCAGTTTATAAATCTAGTATATTATATCATATTATTATATCATATTATATTAATATTATATATTATTTATTGATATTTATATGCTGCCCCACTTCAATAGGACTGGGCGGCTTTTATATTTTATTATATTTATTATGCTATACTGTATTATATTATCAGAATACTGTATATTACATTACATTAGAATATTATATTTATTATATTGTGTTGTGTTATGTTATGTTATGTTATTGCTGTTGAGCAATACCATCTAGTTCTGACCAAGAAGAAACAATTGATTTTATTTTTAGGGGTTTTAACTGTTTTCTATTGTTTTTACTTGACTCCGGAAGGAGTTGGGCAGCTTATAAATCTAATTATATTATGTTAGATTATATTAATTATATTAATTATACTAATTATATTATATATATTATATTATATTATTGATATTTATATGCCTCCCCACTCTGGGCACTTTTATATTTTATTATATTTATGATACTATACTATACTATATTATATTATCAGAATATATTACATTACATTAGAATATTTATATTACTTTATTTATTTATTTAATTTGACTTCTATGTCGCCCAATCCCAATGGGACTCATTAATTCTATTTATTTTTAGAATATATTGCATTACTATGTTGTATTGCATTATATGTCATTTTATAAATATTCTGTCAGTCACTTCCTTTGTCATAGTGGGACAACGGCTTTTATCGCATTCTTCTTTTTTCTTCCTTTCCCTTTTTATATTCAGCCCTTCAAACATCTCTCTCTCTCCCTTTCATTCTTTTCCAGTCGTCTCAGTTTTTGCGAAAGATCGCAGCGGTTTTGCCATGAATGTTGGAGTCGACAAGACTGTGGAGGACAAAATGCAAGTAAGGAGAGACATGGTTTTCATTGTTTTATTTTAATTGTTTTTAACTGTTTTTATAGGTTTTTAGTATACTGCTCAAAAAAATAAAGGGAACACTCAAATAATACATCCTAGATCTGAAGGAGTGAAATATTCTCACTTCATTTGCACAACTATTCCATTTGCACAACAGCATGTGAAATTGATCGTCAATCAGTATTGCTTCCTAAGTGGACAGTTTGATTTCACAGAAGTTTGATTTACTTGGAGTTATATTCTGTTGTTTAAGTGCTCCCTTTATTTTTTTTGAGCAGTGTATTTTGGATGTTTATTTTTTGGCTGTGAGCCACCCTGAGTCCCTAGAGAGTGGGCAGCAATAAATCAACAAATCAACAAACAACTAAATAAAATAGGGGGGTCCTGGTCAATCGAGGGAAGGTCCTTGTTCCCTTAAGGCAAAAGAGTGTATGTCTCTTTTTTTGCAATCGGTAGAAGTTAACGATTAACTTGTGATGTGACAGTAGATCTGTGGCAGAGATGACTGGCTTTGCTTTGCAGATGGCTTAGAGACTGACACCAAATTTTCCATCTAAATTAGGTCACCACATCTGGGCTGCAGAAACAAGACGGAGGGCTAGGTGGCAGCTGTCTCCGTCTCTTTGCTGCCCCCTAATGCCAGTCTGAGATATTGCAGACAAAAATTCCTAAGGCATTAAAAGGGTTAATATGATCACAGAAATCCGCAGTAGGATTTATACACAACAGGAAAGGAATTGATGAAAAACAAGAAGTGTGTGTTGATCTGCTCTGAAGTGGGCAAAGATGGTTTGGGTCCTAGCACTCTCTATCTCTGTTGCCTGCTTCTTAAAGAGTGTTTCTCAACTCTGGTAACTTTAAAACGTGGTCTTCAACTTCAAGAATTCTGCAGCCAGTCAGAATTCTGGGAATTGAAATCCATGCATCTTAAAAGTTGCCATGATTGGAAAATACTGTCTTTTAAAGAATCTGTGCTCTTTAAAAAAAAACCAAACTTCCCCAGCTCAGAATTTGCATCTTGGTGAAGAAGTGCATGACAAGGGTCTTGGGTGAAAAATTCAGCAGTCTGAGGCTCCTGTCACACCAAAACGTGTCTAGAATGGGTTTTGCCAACAAATAGTTTTTTTTTCTTTGCGCTTCTCATTTTAAATGGCAGGTAATACTGGGCACGGCCTCCCTCCTACCCAGCTTTAGAGCCCAGTACATTTTTTTACATCCCAAATTTTTCTCTGCCCCCAATCTTGGGATGAGCAAAAGACTAAATTGTGATTGGATAATATTCCAACCTTTTGTATCCACTCACTTTGGAAAAGAGTCACCGATCAGCAATGCTTGAAGGCAATCAATCTTTGATCCCAGTGAGAGGTCACCTTAATGGGAAAACAGGCCACTTTACGCCAGAGATCTTGAAGAATTCCTGAAAATTGGGATTTATCAATTTATCACCTCGAGGTTTGATTACTGCAACGCTCTCTACATGGGGCTACCTTTGAAAAGTGTTTGGAAACTTCAGATCGTGCAGAACGCAGCCGCGAGAGCCATCGCGGGGCTTCCAAGATTCACCCATGTTTCTTCAACACTCCGTGGCCTGCATTGGCTGCCGATCAGTTTCCGGTCACAATTCAAAGTGTTGGTCATGACCTTTAAAGCCCTACATGGCATTGGACCAGATTACCTCCGGAACCGCCTGCTACCGCACAAATCCCAGCAACCGATAAGGTCCCACAGAGTTGGCCTTCTCCAGGTCCCATCGACTAAACAGTGTCGTTTGGTGGGCCCCAGGGGAAGAGCCTTCCCTGTGGTGGCCCCGGCCCTCTGGAACCAACTCCCCCCAGAGATTAGAATTGCCCCCACCCTCCCTGTCTTTCGTAAACTACTCAAGACTCATTTATACTGCCAGGCATGGGGGAGTTGAGATATTCCTTCCCCCTAGGCCATTACAAGTTATGCATGGTATGTTTGTGTGTATGTTTGGTTTTATAAATAAGGGTTTTTAGTTGTTTTATTACTGGATTGTCACATGTTGTTTTTATCATTGTTGTTAGCCGCCCCGAGTCTACGGAGAGGGGCGGCATACAAATCCAATAAATTATTATTATTATTATTATTATTATTATTATTATTATTATTGGGTGATCACAAGCTCAAATGAGTTTTACTGAACAAATCACAATGGCTTGAATATGTACAAAGCTATAAACCATGGCTCATGTGGCCTAATGGCTGGATTTGCAGCTTGTATGAAGCCATTTCTAAACAAACCACATTATAGGTATTCACGATGCCAGCAATGGTTGTGTTTACTATTTGATTTTATTCAGCTGAAGAGAAGTGTGTATGCCATTTATTAGAACAGTCAAATTAAAAATGTCTGTGCTGGGAAAACAAAATTCAAAGCAGCATCCTTCACTCAAGAAACTTGAAAAGAGGAAAGAGCTGTAGAATAAACCATAAATAGAAATGTTCGAAATAAAAAATGAAAGAAGCACTGCTTGGAGCTAAATGTAAAACCCACAACGCAAAACTTAACAAAACCTGGAATATTTTATTAGAGTTCGTTGCAAAAAATCAAAATCAGAAGCACACACAGATGACTAATTTAGCTGAATTCATAAACTTCTTTATAAACATTATAACAGATGAATTTACAATACCTCTAGCAGAGTTCTTCTTAAATGTAGTTACAGGCAGCAGAGAACAAGTAGTTTCATTTCAGCAGTGTTCAGAGAGGGAGAAAACACAGAGTGGACTGAGCCTTAAGCTTAAGTTTTCAGTTTCAATTCTCTGCACAGACTCATTTGTGCTTAGCTCCCATTGGTTGAATTAGTTGCTATGCCTATTTGTTAGCTGACCCTGTTAACACTGGCTCTCCCAGTTCATGTTTCTTGCAATCCTCCTGAAATTTATTTTTTGTTTCTTTAGAACACTCTCGTAAACCTTAAGAAAGA
This sequence comes from Erythrolamprus reginae, assembly GCF_031021105.1. Taxonomy (NCBI): domain Eukaryota; kingdom Metazoa; phylum Chordata; class Lepidosauria; order Squamata; family Dipsadidae; genus Erythrolamprus; species Erythrolamprus reginae. Next base: position 19,913,621 of record NC_091951.1, on the reverse strand, counting down.
AAGAGAGATGGGGGATAGTCAGGAGGCGAAATACAATGAGAAGATAACAGAAGATATAAAAAATGAGTCCATATCGACCAAGGATAATTTGCAGGTAGGAATCATATTCCCAATTCCCTTCTGTGTCTGCGCATACGCACACACCACACAAATGCCCTGACACACACAAATCCTGCACTGTTGTGTTAGGAAGTGATGAGTGGAAAAGTTCCAGAAATAATAAAATAAGGGGTGACTTGATCGAAGTGTATAAAATCATGCATGGGATAGAAAAGGTGGATAGAGAAAAATTATTTTCTCTATCACACAATGCTAGCACGAGGGGGTACTCCCTAATGCTCATAGGTAAGAAAGTGAGGACAAATCAAGAGAAATATTTTTACACCCAGAGGGTCCTTGGTTTATGGAATTCACTTCCAGAAGAGGTCGTGATAGCTGTCAGCCTTGATAGCTTCAAGGCAGGATTAGACAGATTCATGGATGCCAAGTGTATTGGTAGTTATTAGATAGATAGATAGATAGATAGATAGATAGATAGATAGATAGATGATAGATAGATAGATAGATAGATAGATAGATGATTGATAGATAGATAGATAGATAGATGATAGATAGATAGATAGAGATGATAGATAGATAGATAGATAGATAGATAGATAGATAGATAGATAGATGATAGATAGATGATGATAGGTAGATGGATAGAGAGAAATGATAGATAGATGATAGATAGATGATAGATAGATAGATAGATGATAGATAGAGAGAGGGAGAGATGGATAGATAGATGATAGATAGATAGATAGATAGATAGATAGATAGATAGAAGATAGATAGATGAGAGATGATAGATAGATGAGAGATAGAGAGATGATAGATAGATGATGATAGATGGATATATATAGAGAGATGATAGATAGATAGATGATAGATAGATGATTGATAGATAGGGAGATGATAGATAGATAGATAGATAGATAGATAGATAGATAGAGAGATGGATAGATAGATAGATAGATAGATAGATAGATGATAGATAGATGAGAGAGATAGATAGATGATAGATAGAAGATGATAGATGGATAGATAGAGAGAGATGATAGATAGATAGATAGATGATAGAGAGAGATGGATGGATAGATAGATAGATAGATAGATAGATGATAGATAGATGAGAGAGATAGAGAGATGATAGATAGATGATGATAGATGGATAGATAGAGAGAGATGATAGATAGATAGATAGATGATAGAGAGAGATGGATGGATAGATAGATAGATAGATAGATAGATAGATAGATAGATAGATAGATAACTTTTCATTTGGGGGGGGGGCAGGGTGGAAAACTGGAAACAGAGAAACTCCTTGTGGTTTCTATTAATGCAGTTTTATTCAATGGAAGGTGCAGCCCGATTCAGACATGGTTGACCTGCGCCGAGTGAAAGAAGACGAGGAAGAGGGCAAGGAAGACAACACCAGTGAGGAGATAGTGGTATGTCTCTATGGTATTGAAGCACCCTGTCCATTTTGTGCATGGGAACGCCGTCTGCCCTGAACCAGGGGTGGGTTTCTCTTTCACCTTCCCTGACGGTTCGGAAGTGCAGCTGTGTTACATCCGGGTTCTGACCCTCTGCGCATGCGCAGAAGATTTTACACATGCACAGAGCGTTCGTTGCCAGCCACTTTCAAGCAGCGGTGACCGGAGAACCGGTTCGGTGGTGTAACAAGCCAGCCATCACTACCGGTTGGCCGAACAGGGCCAAATTTCCACCACCGGCTCATGTGAACCGGTCTGAACCAGTAGCAGCCCCACCACTGCCCTGAAGGTAAGGTTGATTCAGATTTTTTTTTTTTAAAAAACCCTCTGATTTCTGGAATTTTACCTTGAATTCAGACAAAATTAGGTGTTTTCTTCCATGTTGTTGTTGTTGTTGTTGTTATTATTATTATTATTATTATTATTATTATTATTATTATTATTATTATTATTTAGATTTGTATGCTGCCCCTCTCCGTAGACTCGGGGCTGCTCACAACAACAATGAAACAATATACAATAAATCTAATAATTTAAAAGTCACTAAAAAACCCTTTTTAGAAAGCAAAAACATACACACAGACATACCATGCATAAACTGTATAGGCCCGGGGGAGATGTCTCAATTCCCCCAGGCCTGATGGCAGAGGTGGGTTTTGAGGAGTTTCCGAAAGGCAAGGAGGGTGGGGGCAGTCCTAATCTCTGGGGGGAGCTGGTTCCAGAGGGTCGGAGCCACCACAGAAAAGGCTCTTCCCCTGGGTCCCGCCAGATGACATTGTTTAGTCGATGGGACCCGGAGAAGGCCAACTCTGTGGGACCTAACCAGTAGCTGGGATTCGTGCGGCAGAAGGCGGTCCCGGAGATATTCTGGTCCGATGCCATGTAGGGCTTTATAGGTCATAACCAACGCTTTGAATTGTGACCGGAAACTGATCGGCAACCAGTGCAAATACACACAGACACACATATACCGTGTTTTCCCCAAAATAAGACCTTGTCTTATTTTTTTGGGAACCCTGAAATAAGAACTTGGCCTTATTGCCAAGCACTCAAAAGCCCAATTGGGCTTATTATCAGGGGATGTCTTATTTTGGGGAAAACATTGTGTGTGTGTGTAGTCTCCTTTCCTTTTCATTATCAGCAAATGTGTGTGTGTGTAACATATTTTTGCTGAATTGAAAATGAAGGGAGACTAGTATAGATCTATTTCAAGGTTGTTTCCTCTCATCAGCTAGCCATACCCTTACTGGGATTTGAGACTTCAGGATCAAACCCCAGTAAGGGTATGGCTAGCTGATAGCAGTCTCCCTTCCTTTTCATTATTAGTTACATTTATATTCTGTCGGGCTCTCTGGTAGACTCCTCCCAAAAATTCACAGGTACAAATTTCAGACACACACACGTTTGAAAATTCAAAACAATGTTCTTTATAATGAAAATTCACTTAAACTAAGCCCTCTTTTGGTATAGCAAAAGCACTTGTCTCCAAACAAACTGGTAATTTATACAAGTCCCTTATCAGTTCTGTGATACTTAGCTTGCAGCTGTGAGGTAATTCACAGTCCTTCTTCTTTCACAATGTGAAACACACTTTGCTCTGGTTTAGTTTCAAAGCGGGGAAAAATCAGCACACAACAGGTCAAAGTCAGTAAAGCAGTCACGAAACACAACAATCAGATAATCCTCCACAATGGCCAAACCCACAGGCTGCTCTTTATAGCAGCCTCACTAATTACCACAGCCCCACCCAACCACAGGTGGCCTCATTTTCTTTGATAATAATCTCTCAGTTGTTGCTGCCTATGCATCGCTCTCCGCATGCATGGCTGTATCATTAACTCTTGTTCTGAATCCAAGGAGGAGCTAGATAATTGATCTCCTTCTGAGCTGTCTGCCACACTCTCCTCCTCCCTGTCACTCATGTCTTCTTGGTCAGAGGAGCCTTCATCAGCAGATTCCACCGGGGGCAAAACAGGCCTGCAGCATGTGGATGTCTCCCCCACATCCACAGTCCTTGGGGCAGGAGCTGGGCGAGAGCTAACCACAACACACTTATAGATTATAGTTGTCAGCTATAAAAAGTTTATCTGCCTTGGAATATGGCCCTTAGTGGGGTTGAGAGGCAAAAAGGAAGGTGTATGCTCCTCCCATATACCAGGGTGACTTGACCAAAAAAAAATCACACTCTCTCTCTCTGTGTTTGTGTGTGTGTATGGCAGTGGGTATATCGAACACCACCTGCAAGCCAAGTTACAGAAAAATTGGCTAAGAGGAAAAATTTTATACAGCTTTACATTAAATTTGATTGTTACTGGTTTTGTTCAAATTCTAAAGCAAAAAATTAAATTGACTTTAATTTACAGTAAAACTCAAAAGTAAAGAAATTGCTACTGCTGCAATATCCTCTACCAGTGAAATAATTCCATGGCCGTTAGTTTTGTGGGACTTCCTAAGTGGATTTTTCCGTCTGTATAATTACATTTCTCTTTTCCCCTAGGAGTCTGGAAGTATTGGGAGCAGGTAAGAATTGGTGTTTTTTTAAATTGCCTTTGTTCAGGGCATCTCTGCCGGGTTTCTGTCAGGTGCAAAGGATTGCAATTAAATTGCAATTAAATTAATAATTCAATAAATTCAATCTGGCAAGAAAGGTGCTAAAATGGAGATAAAATTCACTTAGCAATTGTCTTGCTTAGCCACAGAGATTTTGGGCTCAATTGCGGTCGTACATATACACCCCTACTCAACTGGCAGGAGAAGCCATTGCAGTGATTTATTTATTTATTTATTTATTTATTTTTTGATTTGATTTGATTTGATTTGATTTGATTTGCATGCCGCCCCCTCTCCGTAGACTCGGGGCGGCTAACAACAATAAAACAACATATAACAAATCTAATATTTAAAATAACTAAAAACCCTTATTAAAAACCAAGCATACACACAAATATATCATGCATAAATTGTATAGGCCTGGGGGAAAGGAATATCTCAATTCCCCCATGCCTGACAACAGAGCTGGGTTTTAAGGAGCTTACGAAAGGCAAGGAGGGTGGGGGCAATTCTGATCTCAGGGGGGAGCTGATTCCAGAGGGTCGGAGCTGCCACAGAGAAGGCTCTTCCTCTGGGTCCTGCCAAACGACATTGTTTAGTTGACGGGACCCGGAGAAGGCCAACTCTGTGGGACCTAACTGGTCGCTGGGATTCGTGCGGCAGAAGGCGGTCCTGTAGATATTCTGGTCCGATGCCATGAAGGGTGATGGGGAACCTTTTATTGCTCGGGTGCCAAAAAGGCGCACGCACATGCCCACACTCATAAATCATTGCCCTCCCTTCGTGCAGGTGTGCATAGCCCACCCCATCACTGTGCAGGTATGTAGGACTCACTGAAGTCTCCGGACTTTCTGTTGGGCCAGTCTCCAGAGCCGGTGGATGGTAAAAAAACGAACCCAAGTAGGCCCACCGGAAGTTCAGAAATGAACTTCCGGTTGGGGGCGTTGGTTCCGTTTTTTGCCATCCACAGGCTCTGGTTTCGAGGCTTTCCCAAAACCTGGGGAAGGCAAAAACAACTTCCTCTCTCCCCGCCTTCCAGAAGGCCGACATACAGCAACACCTCGCGTGTCCTCATATATTATAATAATAATAATAATAATAATAATAATAATAATAATAATACAGTGATCCCCCGAGTTTCGCGATCTCGATCATTGCTAATCGCTATATCGCGATTTTTCCACCCGATGACGTCACTCCCTTCCTTTCTCATCTTTCTCTCTCTCTTTCTCTATCTTGCTTCTTCCTCTCTCACACTCTCTTCCTCCCTCTCTCATCTCTTTCTTTCCTTCTCTCTCTTTCTCTATCTCTCCCCCTCTTGCTCTCGAGCGGCAAGCGAGCAGCCGGGCGGGCGGGCAAGCGGCAAGCGAGCAGCCGGGCGGGGCGGGCGAACGGGCAAGCGGCAAGCGAGCGGCCGGGCGGGCGGGCGAACGGGCAAGCGGGCGGGCGGGGCGAACGGGCAAGTGGCAAGCGGCGGGCGGGCGGGCGAACGGGCAAGCGGCAAGCGAGCGGCTGGGCGAGCGGGTGACGGGCAAGTGGCAAGCGGCAAGCGATCTTGGGGTTTCCCCTTTGCCTCGGCCGCCCAACAGCTGATCTGCTCCGCAGCGCGGCAGCAGCGAGGAGCTGAAGATGGGGTTTCCCCGTTGCCTGGGCAACGGGGAAACCCCATCTTCGGCTCCTCGCTGCTGCCGCGCTGCGGAGCAGATCAGCTGTTGGGCGGTCTTCCCCGCCGCCCACACGCAAACTCCACCATCTGCGCATGTGCGGCCATGGAAAAAGGGGCGCGCATGCGCAGATGGTGTTTTTACTTCCGCACCACTACATCCCGAAATATCGATTATCGCGAGGGGTCTTGGAACGGAACCCTCGCGATAATCGGGGGATCACTGTAATAATAATAAATAATAATAAATAATAATAATTTATTAGACTTGTATGCTGCCCCTGTCCAAAAACTCGGGGAGGTTCACAACAGCGATAAAATAATACAATACAAATGTAATACAGTGATCCCCCGGGTATTGGGATCCCGATCATTGCGAAACGGCTACCGTATATGGCGATTTTTGAACCCGGAAGTAAAAACACCATCTGCGCATGCGCACCCTTTTTTCTATGGGCACGCATGCGTAGATGGCGCCCGGCAGATCAGCTGCTGGGCGGCTTCCCTGGGTCTTCCCCCTCTTGCTGGCGGGAGGGCGAGCGGCGGGCATCAGCGAGGAGTTTCCCCACCGCCCACGCAAACTCCTCGCTGCTGCCGCGCCCGCCGCTTGTCTTGTCCGCCGCCTGCCTGCGCGCCCGCCGCTCGCCCGCCCTTCGCCCGCCCACGCCGTTCGCTCGCGCCGCTTCCCAGCTGAGTCCTGAAGCGAATTGGCTTCAGGACTCAGCTGGGAAGCGGCGCGAGCGAGCGGCGCGAGCAAACGGCTTGTCCGCCGCCTCCCTGCCCGCGCGCCCCGCCGCCTCCCTGCCCGCGCGCACCGCCGCTCGCCTGCCCTTCGCCCGCCCACGCCGTTCGCTCGCGCCGCTTCCCAGCTGAGTCCTGAAGCGAATTGGCTTCAGGACTCAGCTGGGAAGCGGCGCGAGTGAACGGCTTGTCCGCCGCCTGCCTGCCCGCTCGCCCGCCCTTCGCCCGCCCACGCCGTTCGCTCGCGCCGCTTCCCAGCTGAGTCCTGAAGCGAATTGGCTTCAGGACTCAGCTGGGAAGCGGCGCGAGCGAGCGGCGTGGGCGGGCGAAGGGCGGGCGAGCGGCAGCGAGGAGTTTGCGTGGGCGGTGGGGAAACCCCAGCGCCGCTTCCCAGCTGAGTCCCCTTCCCAGGAACCCCAATCTTCGGCTCCTCGCTAGCGCTGCGGAAGTAAAAACACCATCTGCGCATGCGCAGATGGTGTTTTTACTTCCGCAGCGCTACTTCGCGAAAACCCGATCATTGCTAGGGGTCCTGGAACGGAACCCTCGCAATGATCGGGGGATCACTGTAGTTAAAATGGATGTAGTTAAAACTGATGGACCCAGAGGGCTTTCAGACGGCGCTTGGGGTTATTCCAGAGGCACTCGTCCACAGTTCGGCAGAGTCTCTTGCGGAGGCCTGGAACACGGCTGCTGCGGAGGCTCTCGACCGGATTGCGCCTTTGCGACCTCTCCGAGGCGTTAGACCCCGTAGAGCCCCATGGTTCAACGAGGAGCTCCGGGAGTTGAAACGCCAGAAGAGACGTCTAGAGAAGCGATGGAGGAAGAGTAGGTCTGAATCCGATCGAACACTTGTAAGAGCTTTTATTAAGACTTACAAAGTGGCGCTCAAGGCGGCAAGATGCGCGTACCATGCCGCCTTGATTGCATCAGCGGAATCCCGCCCGGCCGCTCTGTTTAGGGTGACCCGCTCCCTTCTCAACCAGGGGGGAGTTGGGGAGCCCTTGCAGAGTAGTGCCGAGGATTTTAACATGTTTTTCGCTGATAAAGTCGCTCGGATTCGGGCCGACCTCGACTCCAATTGTAAAACAGAGTCGACTGACAACGAGTCAGTCGAGGTGACTGGGGCACGTACTTGTCCACCTGTCTGGGAAGAGTTTGATCTGGTGACACCTGATGAAGTGGACAAGGCCATTGGAGCTGTGAGTTCCGCCACCTGTTTACTGGATCCGTGTCCCTCCTGGTTGGTTTCGGCCAGCAGGGAGGTGACACGGAGCTGGGCCCAGGAGATTACCAACGCTTCCTTGGGGAGGGGAGTTTTTCCATCACTCTATAAAGAAGCGCTTGTGCGCCCCCTCCTCAAGAAGCCCTCCCTGGACCCAGCTGTGCTTAATAACTATCGTCCAGTCTCCAACCTTCCCTTTATGGGGAAGGTTGTTGAGAAGGTGGTGGCACTCCAGCTCCAACGGTCCTTGGAAGAAGCCGATTATCTAGGTCCCCAGCAGTCGGGTTTCAGGCCCGGTTACAGCACGGAAACCGCTTTGGTCGCGTTGATGGATGATCTCTGGCGGGCCCGGGACAGGGGTTTATCCTCTGTCCTGGTGCTCCTTGACCTCTCAGCGGCTTTCGATACCATCGACCATGGTATCCTTCTGCACCGGCTGGAGGGGCTGGGGGTGGGAGGCACTGTTCTTCAGTGGTTCTCCTCCTACCTCTCTGGCCGGTCGCAGTCAGTGTTAGTGGGGGGACAGAGGTCGACTCCTAGGTCTCTCCCTTGTGGGGTGCCTCAGGGGTCGGTCCTCTCCCCCCTGCTATTTAACATCTACATGAAACCGCTGGGCGAGATCATCCAAGGACATGGGGTGAGGTATCATCAATATGCGGATGATACCCAGCTTTACATCTCCACCCCATGCCCAGTCAATGAAGCGGTGGAAGTGATGTGCCGGTGCCTGGAGGCTGTTGGGGCCTGGATGGGTGTCAACAGACTCAAGCTCAACCCGGATAAGACGGAGTGGCTGTGGGTTTTGCCTCCCAAGGACAATTCCATCTGTCCGTCCATTACCCTGGGGGGGGAATTATTGACCCCCTCAGAGAGGGTCCGCAACTTGGGCGTCCTCCTCGATCCACAGCTCACATTAGAACAACACCTTTCAGCTGTGGCGAGGGGGGCGTTTGCCCAGGTTCGCCTGGTGCACCAGTTGCGGCCCTATCTGGACCGGGACTCATTGCTCACAGTCACTCATGCCCTCATCACCTCGAGGTTCGACTACTGTAATGCTCTCTACATGGGGCTACCTTTGAAAAGTGTTCGGAAACTTCAGATTGTGCAAAATGCAGCTGCGAGAGCAGTCATGGGCCTACCTAGGTATGCCCATGTTTCACCATCACTCCGCAGTCTGCATTGGCTGCCGATCAATTTCCGGTCACAATTCAAAGTGTTGGTTATGACCTTTAAAGCCCTTCATGGCATCGGACCAGAATATCTCCGAGACCGCCTCCTGCCGCACGAATCCCAGCGACCGATTAGGTCCCACAGAGTGGGCCTTCTCCGGGTCCCGTCAACTAAACAATGTCGGTTGGCGGGCCCCAGGGGAAGAGCCTTCTCTATGGCGGCACCGGCCCTCTGGAACCAACTCCCCCCGGAGATTAGAACTGCCCCTACTCTTCCTGCCTTCCGTAAACTCCTTAAAACCCACCTTTGCCGTCAGGCATGGGGGAACTGAACATCTCCCCCTGGGCACGTTTAATTTATACATGGTATGTCTGTGTGTGTGTCTGTTAGCATATGGGGTTTTTAAATATTTAAATATTTTAAATTTGTCTGATTGCTTATGATTTGTTTTTACATGTTGTGAGCCGCCCCGAGTCTTCGGAGAGGGGCGGCATACAAATCTAAGTAATAAATAAATAAAAGTATGACTAAAAATCCCCTATCTTAAAAAAACAATAACAACCACACATAACTCTTAATGGTCAGAGAAGGGGATACATTAATTGTCCCAGGCCTGGCAACACAGATAGGTCTTCAAGGTCTTGCGGAAGGCGAGGAAAGTGGGAGCAGTTCGAATCTCCGGGGGGAGTTGATTCCAGAGGGCCGGGGCCACCACAGAGAAGGCTCTTTCCCTAGGCCCCGCCAGACAACATTGTTTAGTTTAGTTTGTTTGTTTGTTTGTTTATTAAATTTGTATGCCGCCCCTCTCCGTAGACTCGGGGCAGCTCACAACAGTAATAGGAAACAATATATAATACAAATCTAATAATTAAAACTAAAAACCCATAATTTAAAAAACATGCACACAACATACCATACATAAACAGTATAGGCCTGGGGATGTTATCTCAGTTCCCCCATGCCTGACGGCAGAGGTGGGTTTTAAGGAGTTTACGAAAGGCAAGGAGGGTGGGGGCAGTTCTAATCTCAGGGGGGAGCTGGTTCCAGAGGGTCGGGGCCGCCACAGAGAAGGCTCTTCCCCTGGGACCCGCCAAACGACATTGTTTAGTGGACGGGACCCGGAGAAGGCCAACTCTGTGGGACCTAATCGGCCGCTGGGATTCATGCAGCAGAAGGCGATCCCGTAGGTATTATTTATTGGATTTGTATGCCGCCCCTCTCCATAGACTCAGGTCCAATGCCATGTAGGGACTTATAGGTCATCACCAACACTTTGAATTGGCAACCAGTGCAGGTCGCCGAGTGTTGACGAAACATGGGCGTATCTGGGACAACCCATGACTGTGTGCCATAGGTTCACCATCACAGAACGTATTGCATATAAAAGGCAGAAAACCTCACCTTTCCTCACACTGATACTATTACCGAGTTGGGTGACGAAACATCCAGCTCGGAGAACAGCAGAGAAGTCTTTTATGAACTCAAAAATCATTTCAATTTGCACTTAGCGATCGTGTCTTTGTTCCGTGTTAATTCCTTTTCTCCTCTCTCTCTCTCTATCTCGTTGGGATCCTCAGAGAAGACGACGAGCCGCTGGCTGGGAGGTTAGAGGAGATCAAGCAGAGATATGGGAATTTGTGTCAGAACAGCAGCGTTTTCCAAGAAATGATACTGCGGCTCAAAGGTCAGTCTCCGTTAGTTGATGTTCAAGTGTTTGTGGCATCATATTGTCCCTGGAGGCTCTGGTGATACTTTGGATTCCAGTGGACTCTTAGTCAATTCCTTGGCCCAGTCAGGTTTTCTGTTCTGTTCTGCTTTGCTTTTTGCTGACTTTTAAGTCAGTCTTCAATCTTGGCAGCTATCTCAAAATGGGTGAACAGTGCAGTGAGGCAGTAGGGAAAGCAAGTAGGATGCTTGGCTGCATAGCTAGAGGTATAACAAGCAGGAAGAGGGAGATTATGATCCCGCTATATAGAGTGCTGGTGAGACCGCATTTGGAATACAGTGGTACCTCGTGATACGAACCCCTTGTGATACGAACCCGGGGTTCGGAAATTTTTTGCCTCTTTTTATGAACTTTTTTCGGCTTACGAACCCACCGCAGATCGCAAAATGGTCTCCAGGAAGGACGTCTTTGTGATGTCAAAGCTCCGCCCATGGAATTCCATATTGGGATTCGCCACCTCCTTTCTAGCCTCCAGACTGGCCAAAAACGCCGCCGCCAATTGCAAAAACGGCTCGGCGGCCTCCGGAACCCGAAAAGTTCGGGTTCGGATTCAGGAGAACGACGAGAAGCCCCCCAGCTGTTTTAAAAGGTGACAGCTGTGCGGCGGCGGCCAGCAGAGCGCGATTTTGCGATTTTTTTTAAATTTTTGCACGGATTAATCGCTTTTACATTGTTTCCTATGGGAAACAATGTTTCATCTTACGAACTTTTCGCCTTACGAACCTACTTCCAGAACCAATTGTTCAGAAGTTCTGGAGACCTCACCTACAAAAAGATATTGACAAAATTGAACGGGTCCAAAGACGGGCTACAAGAATGGTGGAAGGTCTTAAGCATATAACGTATCAGGAAAGACTTAATGGACTCAATCTGTATAGTCTGGAGGACAGAAGGAAAAGTGGGGGGGACATGATCGAAACATTTAAATATGTTAAAGGGTTAAATAAGGTCCAGGAGGGAAGTGTTTTTAATAGGAAAGTGAACACAAGAACAAGGGGAGACAATCTGAAGTTAGTTGGGGGAAAGATCAAAAGCAACGTGAGAAAATATTATTTTACTGAAAGAGTAGTAGATCCTTGGAACAAACTTCCAGCAGACGTGGTAGATAAATCCACAGTGACTGAATTTAAACATGCCTGGGATAAACATATATCCATCCTAAGATAAAATACAGGAAATAGTATAAGGGCAGACTAGATGGACCATGAGGTCTTTTTCTGCCGTCAGACTTCTATGTTTCTATGTTTCTATCTGCCCAGGTCCCTGTAGTGTTAGTTAGTTAGTCAGTTAGTTAGTTAGTTAATATGCCACCCACTCCTAAGGAACTCTGGGTGGCGTATAACAAAAGAACATCGAGAAAATATAAAACAATTAAAAACCCGCTTAATAAAATCATATGTCTCTTTTGTGGTTGGATCCAGGAGATAAACTGCCAGGCCTGCCAGCTGAGCCAGGTCTTTAAGGTTTTCCAGAAGGCCAGGAGGGTGGGGATAATACAGATCTCGGGAGGTCAGTGGTTCCAGAGAGCTGCTGCCACTACAGAAAAGGCTCTCCCCCACAGCCCCGCTAACCGGCAACTGCTTAACCGATGGGACTGGAGAAGGCCAACCTTGTGGGCTCTTTATCAGTTGCTAGGAGCTGTGTGGTAGGAGGCAGTCCCGGAGATAATCTGGCCCTAAGACATGTAGAGCTTTAAAGGTAATATCCAACACCTTGAATTGCATCCGGAGACATTGGGAGCCAGTGGAGCTCACGGAAAGTTGGTGTGGTGTGGGTGTATCTAGCTGCCCCACAACTGCTTGCGCAGCTGCGTTCTGGACCAATTGTAGTCTCCAAACGCGTTTCAAGGGTAGCCCCATGTAGAGTGTGTTGCAGTAGTCTAACCGTGAGGTGATAAGGGTGGGGTGACCCTGAGGAGAGCCTCCTGATCCTGATTCTTGGCAATACTTTTTGGGAAGTTTTTGCCTCGGCCTCCTCCTTAGAAACATAGATTATTATCCTTCCTAAGGCTGAGAGGGAGGAACTGGGCCAAAGTTGCTTAAACCAGTTAAGAATAGAATAGAATAGAATAGAATTTTATTGGCCAAGTGTGATTGGACACACAAGGAATTTGTCTTGGTGCATATGCTCTCAGCGTACATAAAATAAAATATACATTTGTCAAGAATCATGTGGTACGACACTTAATGATTGTCACAGGGGTCAAATAAGCAAGGAAGAAGCAATATTAATAAAAATCTTAGGATATAAGCAACAAGTTACAGTCATACAGTCAACATGGGAGGAAATGGGTGATAGGAATGATGAGAAAAACTAGTAGAATAGAAGTGCAGATTTAGTAGAAAGTCTGAGGGAATTATTTGTTTAGTAGAGTGATGGTGTTCGGAAAAAAACTGTTCTTGTGTCTAGTTGTCTTGGTGTGCAGTGCTCTGTAGCGACATTTTGAGGGTAGGAGTTGAAACAATTTGTGTCCAGAATGTGAGGGGTCAGTACATATTTTCTCGGCCCTCTTTTTGACTTGTGCAGTATACAGATCCTCAATGGAAGGCAGGTTGGCAGCAATTGTTTTTTCTGCAGTTCTGATTATCCTCTGAAGTCTGTGTCGGTCCTGTTGGGTTGCAGAAACAAACTATACAGTTATAGAGGTGGAGATGACAGACTCAGTGATTCCTCTGTAGAACTGTATCAGCAGCTCCTTGGGCAGTTTGAGCTTCCTGAGCTGGTGCAGAAAGAACATTCTTTGTTGTGCAAGGCAAGACTAGAACTCACAATCTGCTGATTTCTAGGCCTGTGTCTTTAACAACAACCAAAACAATAAATAAATTGTTTCTCCTCCGCACCTAATTCAATGTTTCTCAACCTGGGCAGCTGTTAGAGGTGAGGACTTAAATTCCCAGAATTCCCCAGCCGGCCATGTTTCTTTAATTAGTGTCCACTCGTTTCCTTGACTTGGTCGGGAAGTTTTTGACTTCTCCATTCTCTTTCGTTTTTTCTGCAGCCGGGTGGAGGAACCAAAATAAGGAGCGGGATTGCTTGCCCGGGGGATCGGAGCGGCTGCAGCTGAACAGGATGATGTGGGGCGGAGACGAGGTCAGCTTCACCCCTGGCACGGGGAGCCAGTTGGGAGCCCCGGACAGCCCCTCGGGGACGGTGGATTGCGTGCTGGAAGCCAGGGCTCCGATTACGATCCCGTTCGGCGGGGGCTTCCTCGACTTCAGCGAGTTTGCGGTCCAGCAGAGCTTCCTCCAGAGGAAAGGCCAGGAGCTCTCCAAAACCTTCGGGCCGGGCCTGAGCTCCAGCACGGCGGAGCTGCCGACTCCAGAGAAGCCGCCCCCGCTGGCGGAGAAGCCCTACAAGTGCAACGAGTGCGGGAAGAGCTTCGGCAAGCTGGCCACCCTGAACATCCACGTCCGGACCCACACGGGGGAGAAGCCGTTCGGGTGCTCGCTCTGCCACAAGCGCTTCAGCCAGAGCTCCCACCTGCAGCTCCACGAGCAGACCCACACGGCGGAGAAGCCCTACAAGTGCAACGAGTGCGGGAAGAGCTTCGGCAAACGGTCAACGCTAAACACGCACGGACGGACCCACACGGGGGAGAAGCCCTTCAAGTGCTCACACTGCGACAAGCGCTTCAGTCAGAGCTCCCACCTGCAGCTCCACGAGCGGACCCACACGGGGGAGAAGCCCTACAAGTGCCTGCTGTGCGAGAAAAGCTACAACCAGCGGTCCAGCCTCATCATCCACGAGCGGAGCCACACGGGCGAGAAGCCCTACTCCTGCCTGGAGTGCGGGAAGTGCTTCAGCCAGAAGGCCACCCTGGTCCTCCACGAGAAAAGCCACCGGGGGGAGAAGCCCTACAAGTGCCTGGAGTGCGGCAAGGGCTTCAGTCTGAGCGCCGACCTCATCCGCCACCAGAGCATCCACACGGGGGAGAAACCCTACACCTGCTCGGAGTGCGGGAAGTGCTTCAGCCAAAACTCGCACCTCATGGCCCACATCCGGACCCACACGGGCGACAAGCCCCACAAGTGCCTGGAGTGCGGCAAGGGCTTCAACTGGAGCTCGGAGCTCATTGCTCACGAGCGGACTCACACCGGCGAGAAGCCCTACCAGTGCCTCTACTGCGCCAAGAGCTTCAGCGTCCGCTCCAGCCTCAGCAAACACGAGCGGACGCATACCGGGGAGAAGCCCTTCGTCTGCCCACAGTGCGGGAAGGGCTTCATCCAGCGCTCCAGCCTGGTGGCGCACGAGCGCTCCCACACCGGCGAGCGACCCTACCTCTGCCTGGGCTGCGGCAAAGGCTTCCGGGAGAGCTCGCAGCTCATCGCCCACGAGCGGACTCACACCGGCGAGAAGCCCTACGTCTGCCCGGAGTGCGGCAGCTGCTTCAAAGCCAAGGCCGCCCTCCTCCGGCACCAGCGTGGTCACTTGGACCTCAACTCCTTCATCTGTGCTGACTGCGGGAGGATTTTCTCTTCGTCTGCCGAGTCCCCGGAGAAGTGTCCCGAGTGCGCGAACCTGAGCCTGATGTCGGATCTGTCGCAGGCGTCGGAAGAGGCCAATCTGGAAATGGCCGAAGGAGCGGGAGAAAGCAACGACGTTAAGATGTGAACGGTTGAGGCCGGCTGGGCCTTGGGTGTTCTGCTGTTTTTGCCGGTCACAAAATCGGCTTCCTCTTCGGACGGAGTGGATCCCAGCTGTGGCTGATGGAGGACCGGTTTTGTTGACGGGCGGTGACTGTGGGCAGCTGAATGCCTTCCCCTTAGATGTGATGGCTGTCGCAGTATTGGATCCTGTTGCCAAACCAGGCCCGTTTCGGACCCTTGTGAGGGGAACTGGAAATGCAGAGAGGACCATAATCGGGTGTGATACGAAAATGAAAGAAAATGACTGAAGTTTTAGTATCGTCCTTTGCTACTCAGGGCCTAGAATGCAGTTCCTGATCAATTGGAGATTTGGCTCTGATGTATCTTTGAGACTCTTTTTTTGGGGGGCCACGGGCACCTTTGCTGCCTATCCGAAGAGACTTTGGTTTCGCAAAGGGGTGTTTTTTTAATAACTTGTGCTCAACTTCTCAACGGATTTGAGCGGTAAAAAATTTTACCTCACAAAATCCTAGTGGATGCATGTGAAAACACTTGGAGCCGGTTGGGCCTTCATATCGGCCTTCAGCCAGCCTGCCTGAGGGCAGAGCTGTCGTTTGCCTTGTGTCAAAAATTAGTGGTGCAGCCGTAATAAAATACGGGAGGGGGGCGGGACATTAATGGAGGAAAACTGGTTTGGTCACACTGGACCCTGAGCAATTAATTCGATCCCTGTTCTCTTTTTCAAATTTGCTTTAGATAGCAAGCTCAGCTGACTAGGTTTTTCATTCTTTATTTCAGTGTTTCCCAACCTTGGCAACCTGAAGATATCTGGACTTCAACTCCCAGAATTCCCCAGCCAGCGATTGCTGGCTGGGGAATTCTGGGAGTTGAAGTCCAGATATCTTCAAGTTGCCAAGGTTGGGAAACACTGCTTTATTTGATAGCTAGCTAGCTAGCTGGATGGATAGAAGCACGAGCTTTTTTTCCCTTTGGATGAAACAAAGGTGATTTGGCAGGACATAACAATTAACGTGGGTACATCCAGGTCCAAGGTGGCTGGAACGAGAGGCAGAGATCGCAGGAAAACAGACGTCTGAACACAAATCTTTTTTTCAAGAAAGCCGTTCTAAGTACATCACTAAGGTGTCGCTCTGTCGCCAGAGAGGGGGAAACGAAATTTTTAACAGTTTTGCACTTAATTCCCTGAAAGTGGAAAGCTGGTAGCTCAGGTGGCTAGTACAAGGCTGTCTCTTGTACCATTAGCAGTGAACATGTCCCATAAACCAACCTATTTAGGCAGCATTCTTCCTCGTGTTCATCCTACACCAGTGTATCTCGACTTCGACAGCTTTCAAATGGGTGGAGTTCGAGTCCTTGGAGAGGGGCGGCATACGAATCCAATGAATAAATAATAATAATAACAAATAAATAAGTTCCAGAATTCTTCAGGTAGCCGTGCTGGCTGGGGAATTGTGGGACTTGAAGTCCACCCGTCTTAAAAGTTACCAAAGTTAAACACACACACACACACATATCACTTTAACATAAGCCATTCATTAACCACTTTGCACTTCATGCCTAAACCCGGCCTGTAGCCTTTCCTAACCTCATTCCTTGCTGACTCTGAATTATGGGAGTTTTAGTTACAGTACATTTGAAGAACATGAAGTTTAGGCAAAGCCCAGAATTCCAGATTTTATCTTTGTAAGTTGGGGATCCAGGAATTCTTTCTTTTCTTTCTTTCTTTCTTTCTTTCTTTCTTTCTTTCTTTCTTTCTTTCTTTCTTTCTTTCTTTCTTTCTTTCTTTCTTTCTTTCCTTCCTTCCTTCCTTCCTTCCTTTTTCTTTCTTTCTCTCTCCTTCCTTCCTCTCATTTTTTCTTTCTTTCTTTCTCCCTCTCTCCCTCCTTCCTTCCTTTCTCTTCTTTTTTCTTTCTTTTCCCTCTCCTCTCTTTCTCTCTGTCTTTCTCTTTTTTCTTTCTCTTTCCTTTCATTCTCAACTTTTTTCTTTCTTTTCCCTCTCTCCTCTTTGTCTTTCTCTCTGTCTTTCTCTTTTTTCTTTCTCCTTCCTTTCTTTCTCTTCTTTTTTCTTTTCCCTCCTCTCTCTCTCTCATTCTCTGTCTTCCTCTTTTTTCTTTCTCCGTCCCTCCCTGTTCCTTCCTTCTCTCTCTTTCTTCCTCTCTCTTCCTCCCTCCCTTCCTCCCCCTCTCTTGTAAACAACTTCAGGGGATCCATTTCATTCCAAGCAATTCACTGCACAGGCCATTTTTTTTGCATTTGTATTCAAAGTTTTGCTGCACTCATGGAGGGGTGTACATCTGTGATTCTGTCACAGAAATTATACCTTGCCAAATTGTTTCATTTGCAGCTTAAAGCCATATATATCTGTCCAAGTGTCCATCCCTAACTTTTGGTTAGTCCAGATTGTGGCTTAGAGCTTCCTGTTGTTTAAAAAGTTAGGGTGAATATGAATAGAATTGAGTTGAAAACAACTGAGAGTATCCAGGCTGGGTTAGTATAGCACTGGCAATAGCACTTAGACTTATACGGTAGTACCTCTAGATACGCGTTTAATTCGTTCCAGAACCGAGCTCGTATGTCGATCAACTCGCATCTCGAACGAATGCCTTTAGACTTTGTTTTTCCGCGCCGAGATAACCAGAAGCAAGGATTCTTGCGCCACCTAGTGGAAGCTCGGCTCGTATCCCGAATTTGAGCTCGGGTGTCAAATGGCTCGTAACTTGGAATACTCGCATGTGGAGCAGCTCGTATCTAGAGGTACTACTGTATACCACTTCATAGTGCTTCATAGTCCTCTCTAAGCAGTTTATAGAGTCAGCATCTCTTAGTGATCTTGGAAGGCTGAGTCAACCTTGAGCCCATCAGGATCGAACTCCTGGCTTTGGGCAGAGTTAGTTTGCTTCATAGCTTTCTAACTGCTCATTCTTTGTCAAATGTACCAGGTGTCCACTGGACTGATTTTTGCAGCCTTATTTGAAATGAAACCATCACAAAAACAACATATATGATAGAAAGAAAATGTGCTCGTTCTAATGAAACAAAAATGAAGGTGATTGAAGGTGAGAAAACAGGGAACTCTTGTTTCATCATCTTCATTAGAAAGCACTTTTTTTCTATCACTCTCTGTTTTCTCACCTCCAATCATCTTCAATTTTATTTCATTAGAAGGAACATGTTTTTTCTACCATATATGTTGTTTCTTTTCAAATAAGGCTTCCATTTCACCTGGTCCGCTTGACCAAGAATGACCCAATGGAGACAAAGTCTGCGATCTCTTTCCACCACTCATACATAAAGTGTATCTGAAAATGTGAGGTTTTTCACATGCTAGCTGAGCTTTTCTTGCAGACGTTTCATCACCCAACTAGGTAACACCATCAGTCCTGGAAAAGAGTGGGGTTTACCCTTTTGATGTTCCCCAGTAGGGTGATGGAACATCTGCAAGAAAGCATCCAGGCTCAGAGGCCACCAAGGACACCACCGTTCTACCCCGAGTTACAAATACAGTGGTACCTCTACTTACGAACTTAATTCGTTCCGTGATCAGGTTCTTAAGTAGAAACGTTTGTAAGTAGAAGCCATTCTTCCCATAGGAATCAATGTAAAAGCAAATAATGCGGGCAAACCCATTAGGAAAGAAATAAAAGCTCGGAATTTGGGTGGGAGGAGGAGGAGGAAGAAGAGGAGGAGGACAGTCGCTGCCGAAGGAAGAGGGGAATCAAAAAAATTCCAAAATTTTAATGCTTAAAAAAAAAAGAGGGGCTCTGAGGCAGCGAGGAGGAGCACTCACCTCCCATACACCCGGCACGAGGCTGCCTCCCATACACTGCGCCAGAGGGAGAAACCCAGTCGGGCTAGAGAAGGGAACCTCCTGCTCCTTTGACTGAAAGGCGACGGCTGCTGCTGCCTGCTTCCTCTTCCTTCCCATGCTGAAGGGCTCCCCTCTCCTCTCGCTCGCTCACTTTGTAGCCGGCGCCTTTCCTTCACTGTGGTGACTCCTCAGTTTGGCTGAAGCCGAGTTGATCCGGCTGGGTTGAAGCGCCCCCTTTTCCCTTTCTGCACCCAGACGCTCCGGGAGGCAACCTCGCGCCGGGTGTATGGGAGGCAGCGTCAGGGAGTCACCACAGCGAAGTGGTTTATTCCCTCTCCAAGCGTCCAGAGAAAGGAAAATGCTTCGTTTGCTCTGGGCTGCCAAAGCTGCCTTAAGCGCCACCGAAAGGCTCCTCTGGCAGCCCAGAAAAGACCGAGATGGCCGGGATTAAAGGGGGAATGGCAGGAAACTGACCGGGCCTTCGTGCCACTCTCAATTTTCCTGAGAAATTTTTCCGGGCTCGGGTTCTTAAGTAGAAAATGGTTCTTAAGAAGAGGCAAAAAAATCTTGAACACCCGGTTCTTATCTGGAAAAGCTCTTAAGAAGAGGCGTTCTTAGGTAGAGGTACCACTGTACTCTCTTCTGTTGGTACAGCTGAAAATAACTGTATTTTAAAATGATATATTTTGAGTGTGCAAAAGCCGAAGTTTTGCAAGGTTGTCATATCTGGTGAAATTTCTGTATTCTTGCGAGACATCATATGAGAGTTTTAGATGATTGCTGTATTTTTCAGGGTATAAGACATACTTCTCCCCCCCCCCCCGAAGAGGCTGAAAATGTGGGTGCGTCTTATACTCTGAGTGTAGCTTTTTTGAAGTTTTTTTCCCTCCAACCCTAACGAGGCACTAATGATCTTCACGACTTGCAGGATTTTTTCATTGCTATTCCTCCCGGAGAAGGCTTTTTCCAGCCCTAAGTTTTTGCAGGCTTTTTTTTCATTGCTACTCGCTCCGAATAAGATTTTTTAAGCCCTTAACCAGGGGATAAAAATAATGTGCTGAAGCTGAGCAGACTAAGGACGCTAGCCAGATGAATATCGATTAAGCAGATTCTTTTCCCTATTTTCCTCCCCCAAAACTAAGGTGTGTCTTATACTCCAGTGCTTCTTATGCTCCGAAAAATACAGTTCTCGATGTTTCATGAGATTGGGGATCTTTTTTTTAATTATTATTATTATTTTGTGAGCGCCCCATGGAGTTGTGGAATCTGGAAAGATTGCTGATCTCTGATGTCAACTATCACCCTGTATTGTGATGCTTGTATAGGCTCCTATAATCTGATGCCGTCTTCAGCAGTAGAAATGATATTTGTTTTTCTTCTGTTTACAAAATCTAATATAGGTACAAGCAATGCCTTCCTCCCGGGCTTCCTCCATTAGTTTTGGTACTCTTAAAAGGGCATGTTATCATATGGACTTTACCATGCTTTTCAGAAATTGTGAAATGTACACCGAATCGCCTCGCAAGCGCTGTCTCCATCCGTTGTGTTCTCATATTTAGGGACGTGCATCTCAAACTTTGGCAATTTGAAGGTGGGTGGATTCAACTCCCAGAATTCTCCGTGGCTTGCATTGACTGCCGATCAGTTTCCGGTCACAATTCAAAGTGTTGGTCATGACCTTTAAAGCCCTACATGGCAATGGACCAGATTACCTCCGGAACCACCTGCTACCGCACGAATTCCAGCGACCGATAAGGTCCCACAGAGTTGGCCTTCTCCGGGTCCCGTCGACTAAACAATGTCATTTGGCGGGCCCCAGGGGAAGAGCCTTCTCTGTGGCGGCCCCGGGCCTCTGGCACCAACTCCCCCCGGAGATTAGAACTGCCCCCACCCTCCCTGTCTTTCGTAAACTACTCAAGACTCATTTATACCGCCAGGCATGGGGGAGTTGAGATAGCTCTTCCCCCTAGGCCATTACAAGTTATGCATGATATGTTTGTGTGTATGTTTGGTTTTATAATAGGGGTTTTTAGTTGTTTTTTATTATTGGATTGTACATGTTGTGTTTATTATTGTTGTTAGCCGCCCCGAGTCTACAGAGAGGGGCGGCATACAAATCCAATAAATTATTATTATTATTATTAATTCCCCAAGCCATCCACGAGAAATCCTGGGAGTTGAAGTCCACCACTTTAAAAATTGCCAAGTTTGGGGAAAAAACACACCGCCGCATCGAGGTTTGTGTAAAGCCACTTTTCTGACTATTAGCAAGGAATGCTTGTATGAATTGTACCTTGTTAGAAACGGGGAGATCTCTTTGATCTTGTCTCCTGCTCTGGAATATTGCTCCAATATCCAAATAGGCTGGTCTTTAATCCTCTCTCTCACACACTTTTAAAAATTTTTGTAATGCTCTTATTTGGGGGGGGAGCTTCCTTCCCCCCAGCTTTCTGGCTTTGCTTTCAATGTGAAAATATGCTATGTTTTTGCATCTCATTTGGGCTCTTGGTTTTTCTTCGTTATTTTTTGAGCGTTAATAAAAAAATAATAAAATGGTCTCTTTTAACATGCCAGAATACTTCTACCTTGTCATCCATCTTGGGCTTTGTGTTTTTCTTCTTCTATTTTTTTTTCAGGATGTGAATCTTTCCATTTGAGACTTTGTTCTCCTTTTGAATGTAGTCCAGTCCTAAATCAAATATGCAATTATGACTGTATTGTTCACCATCAGTAATCTTTGCAATGTTATCAGCGATGGGCTGCCAATTTATTTACTGCCACAGTGTAGGTGTGGCTTGATGGTCATGTGACCAGGTGGGAGTGGCTTGACAATTGTGTGACCAGAGGATGGCTTAAAGGTCATGTGACCAGGTGGGAGTGGCTTACCGACCAAAAAAAGTTTTCAAACAGGTGCTTGGACTCTTTTTGGACCTCACCTACAAAAAGATATTGACAGAATTGAACGGGTCCAAAGATGGGCTACAAGAATGGTGGAAGGTCTTAAGCATAAAACGTATCAGGAAAGACTTAATGAACTCAATCTGTATAGTCTGGAGGACAGAAGGAAAAGGGGGGACATGATCGAAACATTTAAATATGTCAAAGGGTTAAATAAGGTTCAGGAGGGAAGTGTTTTTAATAGGAAAGTGAACACAAGAACAAGGGGACACAATCTGAAGTTAGTTGGGGGAAAGATCAAAAGCAACGTGAGAAAATATTATTTTACTGAAAGAGTAGTAGATCCTTGGAACAAACTTCCAGCAGACGTGGTTGGTAAATCCACAGTAACTGAATTTAAACATGCCTGGGATAAACATAGATCCACCCTAAGATAAAATACAGGAAATAGTATAAGGGCAGACTAGATGGACCATGAGGTCTTTTTCTGCCATCAGTCCTCTATGTTTCTATGTTTTTCAGTTGATTAAGTCACATTATTTGTATAAAAAAAGCACAAATGATAGACAGCATTATTGGTGAGGAGCACAGTCACATTTTAAGGTTTTGTATCGAACCCACAAGATTCGGTATAATAACAGATTAGGCAAGTAACTCAATTTTCTTTAATTGCTATAAAACTTCAGTTCTAGATGATTAAAATGATTAAAGCGTTTATGGGTAAAAACATACTATTTAATTATTTCCTATTTTAAAAGTAATGAAGGATCATACTAAGGTACTAGAGAAGGAAGGATAATAAAAAAAACTATTAAGTATTCAATAAATAGTACATAATAGAGCCGAGGTGGCGCAGCAGGTAGAGTTGCCACTAAAGCCGACTGTAGATCTGCAGGTCAGCGGTTCAAATCTCATCACCGGCTCAAGGTTGACTCAGCCTTCCATCCTTCCAAGGTGGGTAAAATGAGGACCCGGATTGTGGGGCAATTTTATTTATTTATTTATTTATTTACTGGATTTGTAAGCCGCCCCTCTCCGTAGACTCGGGGCGGCTAACAACAGTAATAAAAACAGCATGTAAATCCAATACTAAAACAACTAAAAAACCCTTATTGTAAAACCAAACATCCATACAAACAAACATACCATGCGTAAATTGTAAAGGCCTAGGGAGAAATAATATCTCAGTCCCCCCATGCCTGACGACAGAGGTGGGTTTTAAGGAGCTTACGAAAGGCGAGGAGGGTGGGGGCAATTCCAATCTCCAGGGGGAGTTGGTTCCAGAGGGCCGGGGCCACCACAGAGAAGGCTTCCCCTGGGCCCCGCCAAACGACATTGTTTTGTTGACGGGACCCGGAGAAGGCCCACTCTGTGGGACCTAACTGGTTGCTGGGATTTGTGCGGCAGGAGGCGGTCTCATAGATACCCCAATATGCTGGCTCTGTTCAAAAGTGCTATTGCTAACATGTTGTAAGCCGCCCTGAGTCTAAGGAGAAGGGCTGCATTTAAAAAATCGAATAAATAAAAATAAATAAACTTATTACCTCCACGGCATCCCCCACCCCATGGGGGCAGCAGCCCATTTCTGAACGTTATCAATATACAGTGACCATGCCCCCAAGTGCACACATTTATAGGCATACCTCAGAAATTAAATAAGATTGGGTTATAAATCCTGAAGATGTTTGTGTATCATGTTGCACCCAGAAAAGACAATTTATTTTAGAAAAGCCAGACCTGGACAGGGCTGCAGTGGGTTCATAGTTTTATTTATTTGTCAAACAAGTATAGTATTTGTTGTGGTTGGCTCTGGCCCAGCTCCTGCCCCAGGGAAGGGGCAGGTGGAGCAGGGGAAACTTCAACATGTCACAGGCCTGTGTTATTGCCGATGGAATCAGTTCAGAGTTTAGTTTCCTCGGACGAAGAAGAAGGTGGGAGTGACTCGGCAGAGGAGGGCTTGGCACACAGCCCAGGCAGTCAATCTTCCCTATCTTCTATAGCTTCAGATGATGACATTTTGGACCCACGCAAGCGCAGAATTATGCGTAGAAGAGACCAAGTAAGAACATATTACAGGAAATAAGGGAGGCCACCTGTGTTTGGGTGGGGCTCCAGTAATTAGGGCTGCTGCTATAAATAGCAGCATGTGTGTTTGGCCATTGTGGAAGAATATCTGTTGCAGTTTTGTCAAGAATCTTGTGTGCTGCACTTTGTTGCTTTTTCACGCCTTTGAAACCAAAGCAGAGCAGCGTGTGTGTGTGTGTGTGTGTGTGTGTCTCCCTTTGTTGGAAGAAGAAGGGGTGTGAAGTTTCTCAACAGCTGCTGGCTAAGTACTTAATGACTGCTTAAGGGAAATTGTACAGACTACCTGGTTGTTTTGGGAAGAGTGCTCTTTGCAATACAAAAAGAATGCTTAGATTATTTTGACTTTTGTGATAAAGAACATTGTTTTGAATTTTCAAAGGAGTGTGTGTCTGAAATTTGTATCCTTGAATTTTCGGGAGGCTCCTATCAGAGAGCCCGGCAGAACAGTATTATAGTATGTATTAACATATCATAAGTAGAAACTAGTGATAGAAAGGATAAAAAGACATTAGGACAGGGACGGTAGGCACAAAGGTGCACTTATGCATGTCCCTTACAGACCTCTTAGAAAAGGGGAGAGGCTGATTGTAGATAATGTAAGGTTGAAGATTTTGGGATCGGGGGAAGAAACAACAGAGTCCAGTAGTGAATTCCAGGCGTTGACCACTCTATTGCTGAAATCGTATTTTCTACAGTTGAGTGCAGATTTAATTTTGCAGAGTAACATCAGCCCACTTCTCTGGCCAACTGTTTGCAGTTCTCTTCCCCCCCCCCCCAAAAAATCTACAGCCCTCCCACTCCCCACCAAATCCCCTCATTTTCCTCTCCCCCCACCCACCCACAAGAAAAGAAAGCACAGGAAGTGACTTCACGGATGAGTAGACCCTCTGTTCACCCCTTTTTTAAAAACAGCTTCTCTAGGCAGCCAGACTTGCAGGATTTAACCCTTATTTCATTTTTCCAGTGAAAGAAATAAAAGGAAAAGGCTGGAAAGGCCTTTACAGTTAACATCTGGAAGAGACACTGGAGTTTGCATGCAGGGGAAAGCTCACATGGGGTTTTCTCTGCTTTCTGAGTTATCTCATTGCAGAGTTGTTTGCAAATAGGGGTGTTCTGAGTTCAAACATTTGATTTGGCCTTTGTTTTTTGGTTTATCTACTTATCTATCTATCTATCTATCTATCTATATTATTTTTTTATTTTTTTATTTATTTATTTTGTCAAGTACGTACTGGTGGTATACAAAGATATCCAAATGTTTCCAAATGTAAAATAATGCACTTGGGGAAAAGGAATCCTCAATCTGAGTATTGTATTGGCAGTTCTGTGTTAGCAAAAACCTCAGAAGAGAAGGATTTAGGGGTAGTGATTTCTGACAGTCTCAAAATGGGTGAGCAGTGTGGTCGGGCCGTAGGGAAAAAAAGTAGGATGCTTGACTGCATAGCTAGGGGTATAACAAGCAGGAAGAGGGAGATTGTGATCCCGCTGTATAGAGCGCTGGTGAGACCACATTTGGAATACTGTGTTCAGTTCTGGAGACCTCACCTACAAAAAGATATTGACAAAATTGAACGGGTCCAAAGACGGGCTACAAGAATGGTGGAAGGTCTTAAGCATAAAACGTAGCAGGAAAGACTTAATGAACTCAATCTGTATAGTCTGGAGGACAGAAGGAAAAGGGGGGACATGATCGAAACATTTAAATATGTTAAAGGGTTAAATAAGGTTCAGGAGGGAAGTGTTTTTAATAGGAAAGTGAACACAAGAACAAGGGGACACAATCTGAAGTTAGTTGGGGGAAAGATCAAAAGCAACATGAGAAAATATTTTACTGAAAGAGTAGTAGATCCTTGGAACAAACTTCCAGCAGACGTGGTTGGTAAATCCACAGTAACTGAATTTAAACATGCCTGGGATAAACAGATCCATCCTAAGATAAAATACAGAAAATAGTATAAGGGCAGACTAGATGGACCATGAGGTCTTTTTCTGCCGTCAGTCTTCTATGTTTCTATGTTTCTATATAACAATGTTTATATACATGATACTAGCAAGAGAGAAACATCAGGACGGGACTTATTCACTTACGCACCAGTGAAGGGCTGCAATTTTTTTTACTACCACTGTGGGCGTGGCTTATTTTGTGGGTGTGGCTTGCCAGCCATATGAACGGGTGGCTTAAAGATCATGTGACTGGCTTAAAGGTGACCAACTTGATGTCACTCACGTCAAGGGTTAGGGTGCCTGGCCTCTCCTGGCCTCAAAGAGATACAATTTTCCTTTCTATTTACTATTACTGAATATCCAAAATATACTATTTAGTTCTATATATATACAGTGATACCTTGTCTTACAAACTTAATTGGTTCCGGGACAATGTTCTTAAGGTAAAAAGTTTGTAAGACGAAACAATGTTTGCCATAGTAATCAATGGAAAAGCGATTAATGCATGCAAGCCCAAAATTCATCCCTTTTGCCAGCCGAAGCGCCCGTTTTTGCGCTGCTGGGATTCTCCTGAGGCTCCCCTCCATGGAAAACCCCACCTCTGGACTTCTGTTGCCAGCGAAGCGCCCGTTTTTGCACTGCTGGGATTTTCCTGCAGCATCAAAAAAACATGGAAGTCTGGAGGTGGGGTTTCCCATGGAGGGGAGCCTCATGGAAATCCCAGCAGCGCAAAAACAGCTGCTTTGCTGGCAATGGAAACCTAGAGGCGGGGCATCCCAGCAGCGACGGTGGGTTTGTAAGGTGAAAATAGTTTGTAAGAAGTGGCAAAAAAATCTTAAACCCCGGGTTTGTATCTCGAAAAGTTTGTATGACGAAGCGTTTGTAAGACAAGGTATCACTGTATATGCCACTGTATATGGGAGTTGAAGTCCAGATATCTTCAAGTTGCCAAGGTTGGGAAACTCTGCTCTAATTGAACTGCTGTAGGTCGAGGACCACCTGTATGTCACAATAAAGGAGAAAATATAACTCAAAAACAATTTAAGCCTCTCTCACTCATAGGCTGGGAATGGGCGGAAGACAAAATTTTGGGGATGTCGCAGAAGAAAAAGAGGTTGCCAGAGCACTTGTAACTCTTGTAGTAGGGGTCATCTGTAAACCAAATAATAACAACAACAACAATAATAATAATAATAATAATAATTATTATTATTATTATTTATTGGATTTGTATGTGACAATGCACCAGCTGTTCATTTTATTTGAGTGTACCTGGCGGCAACTCTGTGTACAATTGCTTAAGGTAAGTCGTAAATGTTCAGCTCTGTGCAGAAAAAGACAGGTGGAAGGTGGAAAAGTTGCCCCTTAGTTTGCTCTCTTGACAGCAGATTTAATTAAAAAGAGTTGAATATGAATTAAATATGAAGCTGGCAGGGATTCAAAGTCTGGATGTTTCTCAGTTTGCCTTGAACCAGTTTTTTTTAAATCAGAATCCACATTCTTGCTTTCTGTAGAACTTTGAAACATTAATCAAAGGAGCTCCTTGTTAAGGAAACCGGTTATTTGAAGAGGCCTCTTTCTTGCTCCCAGGGAGGGAAAAAAGCATGACAAGGGGGAGGGGGGAAAGCAGATATTATTTTACTGTGCTCTTTGATGGTCAGTTTGATATACAGTTGGTCCTATTCTATTTTTTTCTATTCTATTCTATTCCATTCTATTCTATTCTAATCCACTCTATTCTATTCTACTCCATTCCATATTCTATTTTTTTTCTATTCTATTTTTCTATGCTATTCTATTCAACTCCACTCCACTTTCTATTCTATTCTATTCCACTCTACTCCACTCCACATTCGATTCTATTCTTTTCTATTCTATTCAACTCCACATTCGATTCTATTCTATTCCAATCCACTTTCTACTCTACTCCACTTCACTCCATATTCTATTCTACTCTACTGCACTGCACTCCACATTCTATTCTATTCCACTCCACTTTCTACACCACTCCACTCCACTTTCTATTCTATTCTATTCCACTCTACTCCACATTCTATTCTATTCCAATCCACTTTCTACTCTACTCCACTTCATTCCGTATTCTATTCTACTGCACTCCACTCCACATTCTATTCTATTCTATTCCACTCCACTTTCTACACCACTCCACATTCTATTCTATACTATTCTAATCTTATCCCCTCTCCCCCAAACCCCACTCCAATTATTGTCCACGCTTGCAAAAGCATACGGAAAGAAAGAGGGAGAGGGCGCGCCCCTCGGCCTACTGGCAAAGGAGGGGTTAATTTTCCACAGAGCATAGAAAAAGACCGCTCTAGCCCTCTTCTTCCTCCGCAGCGGAACCCGGCGGGCATATAATAACCCCACTTTTTTTCCCCTTTTCAAATTGTACCGATCGCCGGCGGCTAGAAAGCCTCTCGCTGCCGGCTCCTCCTTATCACCGAGAATCTTCGTGGTAGGGGGTCCTAGAGCGCCTCGTCAGGAGGAGGAGGGGAAAAAAAAACCCCACCAAGAGGCCCACACCGGATGTGACGAAATCCTTTGCGTTCTGTTTTTTTTAATCCCCCACTCCCCCCACCCTTGCAAACCTCCGGCTTAAGGGGCGTCTGTCGTCTCTTTTGCTCGCCCCCCCCCTCCAAGGCTGCCAAGCGCTTGAAAGCGGCTCCTCCGAAGCCGAGTCGGGATTTTGCGGCTCTTTGCGGGCGGAAGAAGCCGGTGAGTCTCGGGGGCCTCTGGCAGGGTAGCCTGGATCATCATCAGCCCCCCCCCCTGGTTTCCCCCATTGAAAGCAACCGGGAGGAGGAGGAAGGACGGGATCTGCTGTGCCCCCCCCCCCAGCAGGGCACCCTCGTCCCCCCCCACGTGGAGCCACGACAGAGCCGGTGGGGTGGGGAGTCTCCGATCGCCACCAATGCAGCCCCCGGCGGTCCTTGCATGCCCGGTTCCCTGCAAGAAAAGAAAACCCCGAGGGTTGAGAATGCGCGAAGCTGGGGAAGAAGAAGATCCCAGGGTTTCATGTGGGATGGGGATGCTGGGGTTTGTAGTCCCGATGCTACTTGGTGGTCCTCTAGTCTAGTGGGGCGGTGAGTTTTCCATCTCTGTTTCAGAAAGGCCAGGGATGACAGCCAGGAGGAGGAGGAGGAGGCAGATCCCAGGGTTTCATGTGGGATGGGGATGCTGGAGTTTGTAGTCCCAATGCCACTTGGTGGTTCTCTAGGTGGGGCGGTGGGTTTTCCATCTCTGCTTCAGAAAGGCCAGGGATGCCAGCCAGGAGAAGGAGGAGGAGGCAGATCCCAGGGTTTTTATGTGGGATGGGGATGCTGGGGTTTATAGTCCCGATGCCACTTGCGAGGCTCTAGATGGGGCGGTGGGTTTTTCACCTCTGCTTTAGAAAAAGCCAAGTGATGTCAGCCAGGAGGAGGCAGATCCCAGGATTTAATGTGGGATGGGGATGCTGGAGTTTGTAGTCCTGATGCCACTGGGATCTTTAGGTGGGGCAGTGGGTTTTCCACCTCTGCTTTAGAAAAGCCAGGGATGCCAGCCAGGAGGAGTTATTTGTATTCATTTTTACACTTTACAACATTTTTAAGCAGATCTACAGCCTTACATTTACATTATTGTTGTATTTATGCAATTTATACATCATTTCACCATATTGTTTAATCTTTCCTATGTCGTCATCCCACATTGTCTCTTCAATTTTCTATTATTGGTCCAGTTTTATCATTTTTTCCCATATGTCGTTTCATTTCTGAGTCTTTTTATCCTTTGAGTTCAATGGTTAATTTGTCCATTTCAGCGCAGTCATATATCTTTTTGATTATCATACGTTCCATAAGTATATTAGGGTTTCCTCCAGCATTGCGCGTACACGATCTTCCGTCACAAGTTCCAGTTATTATTATTATTATTATTATTATTATTATTATTATTATTATTTGTATGCTGCCCCTCTCCGAAGACTTATTTTAAGGTACTGATCTAAGTTAACGACAGGTGGTCCTGGACTTAACAATAGGGTGTTTGGAGTTACAACGGCACTGGGATGTGTGGAAGGGACTTGTGTGGCCGTCACACAACACAACCATTGTAGCCTCTCTGTGATCTTGGAATCAAAATTCAGATGCTGGGCAATTATCTTGTATTTATGACAGTTGGGGGTGATGGGATTCGTCCTTTTGCAAACTTCTGACAAGCCAAGTCAATGGAGAAGTTGGATTCACTTAACAACCGGATTGCTAATTTAAACAACTGCAGTGATTTGCTTAACAACCTGGGTTGCAAAATGAGGCAAAGCTCACTTCACAAATCTCACTTAGCGACAGCAATTTTGGACTCGGTGGTTGTAATTATGGAGGACTACCTGTATAACTAGCTGTATATCATAAGTAGAGGACTAGCTGTAATAGTTGTACTGTATATCATAAGTAGAGGACTAGCTGTAATAGAAGAGGTCTAGGGTATTCCATTCATTGACTTTCTATGTTTTGGAGTAAGTAAAATAGCATGCATTGCCGTTAAAAAAGTGTAAGAAGAAGGGATCCCCTTAAAGCTCTCTAATTGTTTTAATGCATCAGGGGTTTTTATTTCAGCATATGGAAATTTTTTCTGATAACTGCCCAGACTTTTGATAAACTGGCATATGAGGTCATAAACTAGATATCTTTACTTTAAAGATTCATTATTTGGAGAGCCAATATTTTGTTGTTGTTATAAGACTTTTTATTTCACCATTTCATATTCATTCTATTTTGAGATGGGTTTAAAGCTAATGTAAAGTCAATTTTTTAGAAAATCAAAGCAATGTTTTAATAAATAGCATTTGAAAGGTGCTACTAATAGAGATCAGTGCTCCAAGGAAAGCAAACTATTTGAAAACAGAATATTGACACTTTTAAAATCCACCCGGGAGAGGAAAATATTTAAGTTTTGGGGAGGAATCATACATATTTTCTTTGTTCTATAGATGTGCAATCTGGTCTGGTCTGCATGGATTTTTAATTCTTTAATTCCTGAATTAGGGAGAAAAAATACTTTTGCTTCTTCACTTAGGAAAAGCGTTCTCTCATAATGTACCATATTTTCCTAAACTCAAATGCCCCAGCAGTCGGGATATGAAATTAACCTAATTTTCTGAATAATTTTGTGTTTTAGGGATAAGCATTGCTTCTGTCATTGTCACAAACTATAAAACAGAACCAGGAATGTTCTTTTTTTAAAAAAAAATGGTTCAATATTTGCTGCTTTTTAATCCTGGGTTTATTCAGTCCATCTCTGACGAAGGGTTCAGGATAATTTCAGATTGTGCCATTTTGATTTGCTTTTAAAAAAGATCTAGCCCTACGGTAGATTTTAATAAGGTTTAAAAACATAATATCCTGCAGCGGATTTTAATTATTTCACACCGTTTTAGATGATTTTAACATACACATAATCCTACTGGCTCTGGGCAATTTACAAACATGTTAATTAAAAAATATCTGTCATTAAAAGCCAGCAACAGAAGGCCTGGTTAAAAAAGATAATCTTTTCAGCTCCCTTCTAAACTGTAAGCGAGAAGGCAGCCCGTTTTTATTTTGGTGGAAAAGAAGATCTATCGCAGAAAGGGCAGAATCCAGAAGTTAATTTGATCTCATTTTGATTGATATTTTTAAAAGAAAGCCTTCATCCTTTTAACAAGAGTATAATTCATGATCCTCCTTGTTTGTTTTGGAGCACAGATTTGATCATATATGCGTGGAGTGGAAAAATCCAGAAGCGAAAGAATGGAAAAATCTATAATGTCTAATATCAAAATCCATGATTTATAAATGTAACAATGTTTCTTATGACAAATAAGGATGCTGTTGTAGTTAGCTCTGGCCCTGCTCCTGCCCCAAGGACTGTGGATGTGGGGGAGACATCCACATGCTGCAGGCCTGTTTTGTCCCCGTCCCCCCCCCGGTGGAATCTGCTGATGAAGGCTCCTCTGACCAAGAAGACATGAGTGACAGGGAGGAGGAGAGTGGGGCAGACAGCTCAGAAGGAGATCAATTATCTAGCTCCTCCTTGGATTCAGAACAAGAGTTAATGATACAGCCACGCATGCGGAGAGCGATGCATAGGCAACAACAACTGAGGGAGTATTATCAAAGAAAATGAGGCCACCTGTGGTTGGGTGGGGTTGTGGTAAGTAGTGAGGCTGCTATAAATAGCAGCCTGTGGGTTTGGCCATTGTGAAGGATTATCTGATCCTTGTGTTTCGTGTCTGCTTTACTGACTTTGACTTTTTGGGTGCTGATTTTTCCCCGCTTTGAAACTAAACCAGAGCAAAGTGTTTCACTTTGTGAAAAAAGAAGGACTGTGAATTGCCTCACAGCTGCAAGCTAAGTATCACAGAACTGATAAGGGACTTGTACAAATTACCAGTTTGTTTGGAGACCAGTGCTCTTTGCTATACCAAAAGAGGGCTTGGTTTAAGTGAATTTTCATTATAAAGAACATTGTTTTGAATTTTCAAACGTGTGTGTGTCTGAAATTTGTACCTGTGCATTTTTGGGAGGATTCTACCAGAGAGCCCGACAGAACAGATGCATGTCTAAAAAGCTTGATCCACTGTCTTATATAATCTTTCTGAAAGATCAATCTATATCTTCCTGGGATATCCAAAATATTTTTTGGTTGTTGGTGGGCTTTTTTAAAAAAAAAAACCTTTCATTTTTTTCATCCAAAATGCTTATTCAGACCCATCACTCTGGAATATTGTCAGAACTTAATTGCCACTCCAGTGAAAACAATCCATGCACCTTATTTGCACAAATAAGACCTGAAAGTCAACAATCTAAAACATAAATAGCAATATAATAATACCTTATGCTGGAGAGAAATAAGTTTTTATGTTTATTAACCTTCTGATTACAGAATTGAGCAACTCAGAGCTTTTTCATTTCCAAAGCTTGTTAAAAAAATTTCCTACATGCTACAAAAGGGGATACATATACTGTATATTATATATTCTATTTCGAATGATAGCTTTCCCATAATGTTATGTAGTGAGGAAAACTAAAAATTTAAATGCATAATTTTAGAGTGAAAAGGAAGTTGAGCAATATTCTTGTCCAATATATCCTTCTAGATATTTTGAACAAAATTTCATTCAACATAACAATTTTGGAGATACGAATTAAGGGAAGTATTAAGGGATGGTACCCCAATTATCTTAGTTTTAAAAAAAACTTGCTCAGAGCAATATTCTTAATTCTTTAGCAAACAGTGGTTTATTTTTAAAAATCAGTACTATCAATGGAAAGGCTTAAAACATAATCTTGGATCTCAAAATTAAGCTTTAAGGATTAACATTTAAGAGGCAAGATAGAGAAAGGAAATGGGAACAACAACATAAACGTTGGCTACCAGTTCTTAGTGTATTTGCTGAAAGAAACAGTTTAGGAACTGAAGTTCTTAATGAAGTAGCCTAACCATTTAAGATATGGGTCTCCAACCTTGGCAACTTTAAGACTTGTGGACTTCAACTTGCGGGGCCGCCTTCTACCTCATACCTCCCTGCGTCCAAGAGTTGGCCTTCTCCAGGTCCTGTCCATCAAATAGTGTCAGTTGGTGGGGCCATAGAGAAGGTCCTTCTCTGTGGTGGCTCCAATGCTTTGGAACTAACTACTGCTGGAGATCCACTCTATCTCCACCCTATTGGCCTTCTGGAAAGCCGTTAAGACCTGGCTTTTCAGGCAGGCCTGGGGCCGTTAAGTTGTCACCTTAGTTTCACCATGAATGACTGAGAGCATGTATGTTTTTTTATGGGGTATCCATTGTACTTTTATACTGCTTTTTATTTTTTTGTATGATTTAATTTTTATTTTTCTATTGTTTTATTATTGTTAGCCTCCCAAAGTCCATTTCGAATTGGAAAGCATATACAGTAAATATTACTAATAAATAAATAAACTCCCAGAGTTCCTTAGCCTTCTTAAACCTGATTTAAGAAGCTGCTATTTCAGCAAAGATAATAATACAGATCTGCTTTGTTTTTCCCTTCCTGCTTTGTAACCTGAGAATATAATATCATTATGTTCTAGAATATTTTCTTTTTTTAAAAATATATATTTATTAAATTTTCCCATATTTTTTTAAAAGTACATGATCATATTTACAGATGAATCTACATCATATATACATTCCTATCGATGTTGTCTTTTAATTGCTTTTAAATTTCTTAATATTTTATTTCAATGCTTCTTTTGAGTTTCTTTTTTTTTGTCCATTGGTACCATTTTGTCCAGGTTTCATAATAGTCCTATTCTTTTCGATTATTAAGCTCCATTGTCAATCTGTCCATCTCTGCACAGTCGTATATTTTCTTGATGATCTCATTGTCTTCAGGTATATGCGGATTATTCTAGAATATTTTCTGACCCTCAATTCAGAAATGCTTTTAGTAAAAGAGTCCCTAGAGCAGTGTTTCCCAACCAGTGTGCCGTGGCACACTAGTGTGCCGCGAGACATGGTCAGGTGTACTGCGAAGAAGGAAGCTCAGCTTCTGGTCTCGCAACTTTCCGGAGCTCCGCCTCACAGCTGACCACCCTGCTGCCGCCCCACGGCTACTGCCCAATGCCGCTGCTGCAGCGTGGTGTACAAGAAAGAGAGCGAGAAAGAAAGAAAGAAAAAAAGAAAGAAAGAAAGAGAAAGAAAGAGATAGCAAGAGAGGGAGAGAGAGAAAGAGAGAGAGGAGGAGAGAGAAAGAGAAAGAAAGCAAAAAAAAGAGAAAGAGAGATAGTAAGAAAGGGAGAGAGGGGGGGGAGAGAGAAAGAGAGAAAGACAGCAAGAGAGAAAGAGAGAGAAAGCAAGAGAGAGAGAGAAAGAGGGGGGAAGGAGGGAGAGAGAAAGAGAGCAAAAGAGAGAGGAAGGAAGGGAGAAACAAACAGGGATGGAGAGAGAGAGCGAAAGAAAGGAAGGAAGAGAGAGAAAGAGGGAGAGAGAGAGAAATAGAGCAAAAGGGAGGAAGATAGAGGTTTTTTTGTCCAAACATTTTTTACCCCCCCCCCTCGTTCAATGTTCCCCAGGATTTTGTAAATGTGAATAATGTGCCGTGGCTCAAAAAAGGTTGGGAAACACTGCCCTAGAGGTAATCTAACCCAGTTTTCCTTTGTCTTTTGAAATGGTTGAGTAGAACACATGATTTGGGAAAATCCTTAATTTTGTTTCAGGCAACATAGCCCATTCCCATGATGGTGGTGTTGGTTATTACCTATAAAGCCCTACATAGCTTAGGACCAGACTATTTATGGGACCGTCTCCTGCCGCGTACCTCCCAGAGGCCAATAAGATCTCACAGGGTTGGCCTTCTCCAGGCCCCCTCGACTTAGCAATGAAGGTTGGCGGGACCGCAGGGGAGGGCCTTCTCTGTGGCTGCCCCGACTCTATAGAAGCAACACCCCCACCCCGATGCCTGTACTGCTTTCACCCTACTGGCCTTCCGAAAGGCCTGCAAAGACCTGGCTTTGCCGGCAGGCCTGGGGGGAGGGGGCCTGAATATTTACATCCGTCACGGCCAAATTGTGTTTGAGTGGCATGCATGTGTTTTGATTGGACTGCTTGTTCCGTGGATTTTATAATTGGGTTTTTTTATTGTTTTAATATTTAGAATTTGACTTCTTTCATTACTGTAATATACAGGGGGATGGACAAAAAATTAGAAACACCTTGCAGCTCTTCCGTGGAATCCAGATTTGTGAAGCTCCCTTCGAACAGTTTTTGTGGAAACTGAGTTCTGTATGTGTCTATTGAGCTCTGCA
Source organism: Erythrolamprus reginae (assembly GCF_031021105.1). Lineage (NCBI taxonomy): Eukaryota > Metazoa > Chordata > Lepidosauria > Squamata > Dipsadidae > Erythrolamprus > Erythrolamprus reginae. The sequence continues at coordinate 19,877,860 of NC_091951.1, read as the reverse complement.
GTGATTTTAGGAGCTGCGGTCTTGCGATCTGCTCGCTTTAGAGTCCGACGGTCTCTCTCTCAGACAAGTTCAACTTTCGACCAGACCTGTGCTTGGCTGAGGACGTTTTCCCTTCTCTTTCAAAAGCAGTCATTACTTTTGAGACATTACCTCTTGAAACGCCAAGCATTCGGGCACTTTCTGTTACACTAGCGCCTGGCATTCGAGCACCAACAATTTGGCCTCTTTGAAAGTCTGAGAGGTCTGCCATTTCTAGAAATGTTATAACCAATTTCCTTAAATTTCTGTTTTAAAAAAAAGGTACGGTAGTTTTAAAAAACATATCAAATAACAGAATAAAAAAACATTAAAATATGTCAAGTTTTGATTGATTTGAACATGTTCAAACATTATGATGCCAAAAAATCAAGTGTTTCCAATTTTTTGTCCACCCCCTGTATTTTTATATTGTTGTAAGCCGCCTTGAGTCCCATTGGGATTGAGCGGCATAGGAGTTGAATGAATAAAAAAATATCTACTAAATAAATAAATATTTAATATCGGAGAAGGGCAGCATACAAGTCTAAATAATAATAATAATAATAATAATAATAATAATAATAATAATAATAGAGGCATTTTCGCCGCCCCGAATCCCTTTGTATCCTGTTTACCTGATTTTCGTGTACGTGCAACTATGCTCGGTACACATGGACTTTTAGCCCATTGTTCTTAACATATGCTAATCCCAACAGATAATAATAAAAATAAAAATAAAAATAATTTATTAGACTTGTATGCCGCCCCTCTCTTTTTATAAGTACAAATCTAATAATTAAAACTATGGCTAAAACCCATTATCTTAAAAAAACAAGCAGCAGTACACAATCAAACAATCAATTTTACAATCATAACCACATATAACTTTTAATGGTCAGAAGGGGGGGGCATGTGCTAGTTGCCCCATGCCTGGCGACATAGATAGGTCTTAAGACTCTTGCGAAAGGCGTGGAGGGTGGGGGCAGTCCGAATCTCTAGAGGGAGCTGGTTCCAGAGGGCCGGGGTCGCCAAGGAGAAGACTCTTCCCCTAGGCCCCGCCAGATGACATTGTCCGGTCAACAGGACCTGGAGAAGGCCAACTCTGTGGGACCTGATCGGCCACTGGGATTTATGCGGCAGAAGGCGTCCCGTAAGTAATCTGGTCCGATGCCATGTAGGGCTTTATAGGTTATGACGGCGGTTTAAGTATCCCGAGATCATGTTTTTGCGAAACTTTGAATTGTGTCCGGAAACCAATCAGCAACCAATGCAGGCCGCGGAATGTTGACGAAACATGGGTATATCTGGGAAGACCCATGACTAGTCGCGCGGCCGTGTTCTGCACGATCTGAAGTTTCTGAACACTCTTCAGAGGTAGCCCCACATAAAGAGCATAAATAAATAAATAAATAAATAAATAAACAAACAAACAAATCAATCAATCAATCAATCAATCAATCAATCAATCAATCTGTCAGCCAGCCAGCCAGCCAGCCAGCCAATTTGTCAAGCACCTGAATTTTGACCATGTGGCCCTAGGGATGCTTCAAAGATCTTTAAGTGTGAAAAATGGTCATAGGTAATTTGTTTTCAGTGGATGTCGTGACTTTAGGGGTAGTGATTTCTGACAGTCTCAAAATGGGTGAGCAGTGTGGTCGGGCCGTAGGGAAAAAAAGTAGGATGCTTGACTGCATAGCTAGAGGTATAAGAAGCAGGAAAAGGGAGATTGTGATCCCCTTATATAGAGCGCTGGTGAGACAACATTTGGAATACTGTGTTCAGTTCTGAAGACCTCACTTACAAAAAGATATTGATAAAATTGAACGGGTCCAAAGACGGGCTACAAGAATGGTGGAAGGTCTTAAGCATAAAACGTATCAGGAAAGACTTAATGAACTCAATCTGTATAGTCTGGAGGACAGAAGGAAAAGGGGGGACATGATCGAAACATTTAAATATGTTAAAGGGTTAAATAAGGTTCAGGAGGGAAGTGTTTTTAATAGGAAAGTGAACACAAGAACAAGGGGACACAATCTGAAGTTAGTTGGGGGGGAAATCAGAAGCAACGTGAGAAAATATTATTTTACTGAAAGAGTAGTAGATGCTTGGAACAAACTTCCAACAGATGTGGTAGATAAATCCACAGTAACTGAATTTAAACATGCCTGGGATAAACATATATCCATCCTAAGATAAAATACAGGAAATAGTATAAGGGCAGACTAGATGGACCATGAGGTCTTTTTCTGCCGTCAGTTTTCTATGTTTCTATGTTTGGTTATGCCGTTCAGGGACTTACATGTGCCCAAAATATTATCACATGACTGTAGGGTTTGGGGGGGGGAGGGGAGAGATATCGGAACTTCAAATCTGGGTTGACAGCAGCTTTTTTCCCCGAATTATTTTGGGATTTTGAGTGGTTGCTAAGCAACTCACCCTAAGTCTAAAGCTACCTATATAAAATCTGAAATAGCCGGAGAAAGTTGCAGCTTATGCACATTTGATCTTTTTATTTAGTTTGTCGAACGTGTACAAGATAGCAGGTATAATAAGTATAAAAATGGACAGGAACACAGGAAATGAGTACGAATAAATGGGGACAGTATGGCAGGGATAGTAGGCACGCTGGGGGGCTTATGCACCCCCCCCTTACAGACTTCTCAAGAATGGGTTGAGGTCCACGGTAGGCAGTTTAAGGTTGAAGCTGTGTGGGTTTGAGGATGGTACAACGGAGTCACATAGAGCATCCCAGATGTTGACCACTCTGTTGCTGAAGTCGTATTTTCTGCAATTGAGTTTGGAGCGGTTTATCTTGAGTGTGTATCTATGAGTCTATGGAGAGAGGCGGTATGCAAATTTAATAAATAAAATAAATATTGTTAGTCCGTATATTATTGAGGTGGAAGCTGAAGTAGTTATTGACAGGTAGCCATCCCAGCACCTACCCTGGGAAAGTTAGAAACATAGAAGATTGACAGCAGAAAAAGACCTCCTGGTCCATCTAGTCTGCCCTTATGCTATTTCCAGTATTTTATCTTAGGATGGATATATGTTTATCCCAGGCACGTTTAAATTTGGTCACTGTGGATTTATCAACCACGTCTGCTGGAAGTTTGCTCCAAGCATCTACCGCTCTTTCAGTAAAATAATATTTTCTCACGTTGCTTCTGATCTTTCCCCCAACTAACCTCAGATTGTGCCCCCCTTGTTCTTGTGTTCACTTTCCTATTAAAAACACTTCCCTCCTGAACCTTATTTAACCCTTTAACATATTTAAATGTTTCGATCATGTCCCCCCTTTTCCTTCTGTCCTCCAGACTGTACAGATTGAGTTCATGAAGTCTTTCCTGATACGTTTTATGCTTAAGACCTTCCACCATTCTTGTAGCCCGTCTTTGGACCCGTTCGATTTTGTCAATATCAAAAAGATATTGTAGGTGAGGTCTCCAGAACTGAACACAGTATTCCAAATGTGGTCTCACCAGCGCTCTATATAGCGGGATCACAACCTCCCTCTTCCTGCTTGTTATACCTCTAGCTATGCAGCCAAGCATCCTACTTGCTTTCCCTACCGCCTGACTGTACTGTTCACCCATTTTGAGACTGTCAGAAATCACTACCCCTAAATCCTTTTCTTCTGAAGATTTTGCTAACACAGAACTAGATTGTTTATTTGAATATGTTATTTCTCAAGTAACATCTTTATTTCTTAAACTTTAATTCAAGTTAATGTATCTGGGTGTGGCTGAGAAGTTATTCACAACTAACCTCAATCTAAACATTTTTGTGTGTGTACAACCATGGTAACCAAAGATTACTCTGCTCATACATTAACACCCCTCAGGTCAACTCCGAACTGTAAAATATTCTCCTTTGTTGGTTACATGGATTTTTTTCCTTTTTTTAATTCCAGGCCAAAACGCTTCCTTGCTTAACCTGTCTCATTGTTCCTGCATCCCCAAGGTCGGAGCGTTCCCCAAGTCCCATCCCAGCCTTGGCATTAAGAAGCGACGATGGCAGGCGAACACAGAAGCCCATCCGGCTTGGACCTCCAGCTGGAGGCCGATGTGGAAGATGGGATGAAAGCCGAGGTCCGCGAAGGAGCCGAACCCGAGAAGGAAGTGATGGAAAGGCCTCTGAGGATTCCCATGGAGAGAGCTGAAGAATCAGTGGAAAAAGTAACGGCAGAAGCCATTAAGCGCGAGCCGGAGACCAATCCAGAAGACCGTGGCTTGAAAGTGGAAGAAGAGAAATTTCTGACGGGAAAACAGTCTCCGACTTCCGAGCCGGGGAATGAGCAGCTACTGAAGGCAGAAGGAACCGTCCATTCGGAGGCCGAAATCTCTTCCCTGGAGGAAACCTCTGACCTAGGGCCACATCGCCGGCGGAACAGGATAATCCAGCCCCTTTTGCACATTAGTGAAGGAACCCGCCCGTCATCAGTCAACAGCGCCTCCCCGAAAGACAAGACGGAATTCATAGAGGTGGGGGAGGAGGGCCTGGAGGTGCCCGGTGCCAGCTTGGACATTGAACGCCAGTGTTTCAGGCAGTTCTGCTACCAGGACGCCGAGGGTCCCCGCGAAGTCTGCGGCATGCTCTGGAAGCTGTGCCATCGTTGGCTGCAACCGGAGCGGCGTTCCAAGAGCCAGATCCTGGAGCTGGTGATCTTGGAGCAGTTTCTGTCCATTTTGCCTGAGGAAATGCAGAATTGGGTCAGGGCGGGCCACCCAGAGACTTGCTTCCAAGCCGTTAGCCTGGCCGAGGATTTCCTGGGACGTCAGCAAGGGACGGAGCGGCAGGAACGCCAGGTGAGAGGAGAAGGTTGGGAAGCATGAGCTGGGAAACTAAATCTTGCCAAATGATGTGGCCACCAAAGTTTATTTATTTATTTTGTAAAAAAATAATCTTTATTTCTTAGGTACCTTAAAAGAAAACATATATAACGGGAAAAAAGACGAAACAAAAAAGAAACAAACAAAACAAAACAAAATAAAAAATAGTGGTAAACATCATAAAAGAAAAGGTGGTAGTACAACAGTTTGAAATTGTGTTTTGAATACAGTGATACCTCGTCTTACAAACGCCTCATCATACAAACTTTTCGAGATACAAACCCGGGGTTTAAGGTTTTTTTGCCTCTTCTTACAAACTATTTTCACCTTACAAACCCACCACCGCCGCTGGGATGCCCCGCCTCCGGACTTCCGTTGCCAGTGAAGCACCCGTTTTTGCGCTGCTGGGATTTCCCTGAGGCTCCCCTCCATGGGAAACCCCACCTCCGGACTTCCGTGTTTTTCTGATGCTGCAGGGCAAACCCAGCAGGGGAATCCCATCAGGGCAAAAACGGGCGCTTCGCTGGCAACGGAAGTCCGGAGGTGGGGTTTCCCAACGAGGAGAGCCTCAGTGAAATCGCAGCATCGCAAAAACACAGAGGTCCGGAGGTGGGGTTTCGAGGACTTTGGTGTTTTTGCGATGCTGCAATTTCAGTGATGTTCCCCTCGCTGGGAAACCCCACCTCCGGACTTCCGTTGCTAGCAAAGCGCTCGTTTTTTGCAATGCTGGGATTTCCCTGCTAGGATTCCCCTGCACCATCGCATCTGCTGGAAGTCCGCAGGTGGAGTTTCCCATGGAGGGGCGCCTCAGGGGAATCCAGCAGCACAAAAACAGGCGCTTCGGCTGGCAAAAGGGGTGAGTTTTGGGCTTGCACGCATTCATCGCTTTTCCATTGATTCCTATGGGAAACACTGTTTCGTCTTACAAACTTTTCACCTTACAAACCTTGTCCCGGAACCAATTAAGTTCGTAAGACGAGGTATCACTGCATAACGGAAAAAAAGATGTAACAAAAAAGAAACAAAACCAAAAACAAATTCCATAGTGCAAATTTTATAAGTGGTAAACATCATAAAAGAAAAGGGGGTAGTACAACAGTTTGAAATTGTGTTTTGAATACATAGAGTTTGTTCATAGTAACTTATCAAAGCTAACTTTAAATAGAACTATATTAAGCTATATATTGATATATAAAATATATTATTATTTGTACCTTCACAGTACAGTTTTATATTTTTATCACATTCTCTATGTGTAAATCAAACTGATCTTCATAAATTTTTATAATGTTTCATTCCGAACATTCAACATATACGACTAAATGTGTCAATTCTATTGTTGACAGCTGACTTGGCGACTTGTTAATTTGAATTCTATAAAGAAGATTTAAACCCGTTATAATTTTATTCATTTTCTATATCATTCCTTTCTTCATCTATCGATATACAGTGAACCCTCGATCATTGCGAGGGTTCCGTTCCAGGACCCCAAGCGATGATCGATTTTTCGCGAAGTAGCGGTGCGGAAGTAAAAACACCATCTGCGCATGTGCAGATGGTGTTTTTACTTCCACCGCCGCAGCACGTTGCTGGGGAGCGCGCGCGCGTTGCTGGGGCCGCTCCCCAGCTGGGGAGCGGATCTGGGGTTTCCCCAAGCGCGCGCGAGTTGCTGGGGCCGCTTCCCAGCTGGGGAGCGGATCTGGGGTTTCCCCAAGCGCGCGCGCGTTGCCGGCTCCGCTTCCCAGCTGGGAAGCGAAGCTAGGCTGCCCCAAGCTCGCGCGCGTTGCTGGGGCTGCTCCCCAGCTGGGGAGCGGATCTGGGGTTTCCCCAAGCGCGCACGCGTTGCCGGCTCCGCTTCCCAGCTGGGAAGCAAAGCTAGGCTGCCCCAAGCGCGCGCGCGTTGCTGGGGCTGCTCCCCAGCTGGGGAGCGGATCTGGGGTTTCCCCAAGCGCGCGCGCGCGCGCGTTGCCGGCTCCGCTTCCCAGCTGGGAAGCGAAGCTAGGCTGCCCCAAGCTCGCGCGCGCCGCCCGCCCGCCCACGTTGTTGCCGTCTCCGCTTCCCAGCTGGGAAGCGGAGCTAGGCTGCCCCAAGCTCGCGCTCCAGCCCACCGCCGCTGGGGTCTTACCGGGGCAAGAGGGGGAAGACCCAGGGAAGCCTCTGCCCGGCGGGGAAACTCCACCATCTACGCATGCGTGGAAGGGCACGCATGCGCAGATGGTGGAGTTTACTTCCGGGTTGAAAACTAGCGAAATAGCCCTTTCGCGATCCTTGAGGACGCGAAACTTGAGGGTTCACTGTATTGCTGTTCCTCTTCCTTTAGTTGGAGAGAAGCAGCAGGTTACCACAATGTTTTCAACCTTGGCAACGTGAAACTATGTGGACTTCAATTCCCAGAATTCCCCAGCCAGTGCTGGCTGGGGAATTATGGGTATTGAAGTCCACACAGCTTCACGTTGCCTAGATTGAAAAACAGATCTAGTCTAAATCTTGTAACAAAAATCTGGATAATCTTAACAGCTTTCCTCTTCCTCTTATATCTTAAGACAGTGTTTCCCAACCTTGGCAATTTGAAGATATCTGGACTTCAACTCCCAGAATTCCCCAGTCAGCAAATGCTGGCTGGGGAATTCTGGGAGTTGAAGTCCAAATATCAATCAGTGTTGCTTCCTAAGTGGGCAGTTTGATTTCACAGAAGTTTGATTTACTTGGAGTTATATTGTGTTGTTTAAGTGTTCCCTTTATTTTTTTGAGCAGTGTATTTTTTTTAATCACAGTGGTCCTCGACTTACAACTACAGTTGAACTTGCGATTTCTGCCACTAAGCGAGACACGTGTGAAGCGAGACATTTTGGCCCGCTTCACGATCTTTCTAGCCACGGTTGTGAAGTGAATCACTGCCAAGTTGTTAAGTTTGTAAACGAATCTGGCTTCCCCATTGACTTTGCTTGTCACAAGGTTGCAAAAAAGGGACCATGTGATTCCAGGACATTGCATCCGTCATAAATGTGAGTCAGTTGCCAAGCATCTGAATTCTGATCACGTGACCAAGATGGCCATAAGCGCAAAAAACGGTTATGAGTCACTTTTTTCCCCAGCGCCGTTGTTAATTTCAGACGGTTGTTAAGATAAATCGAAGACTAATCGTAATTTCTTCCGAACCGCTTTTCATGTTCCCCTCTGCCTGAGTGTTCAGTTTGGAAATGTGCATGTCCATTTGAAAATAAAATAAAATAAAAAAAGAATAAGAGGGATTGGAAAAAAAAGTCATCACTGACTTTTTTAACGGCTGTTCTGGGCCTTTTGGCTGCCATTTTGAGAGATTAGGAAAGGCCTCACCTCGGCAGCCATTTTGTGCAATGTTTTGAAATTCCCCAGACAGGCACAGAGGCTGAAAATGTTTGCTTCCCCCTCTCAGTCGGGAAGGCCCGGTCTCTCCGGAATGTTTGGAATTTGTTTGGAATTGCAGGAATGGAAGATTAATGCAACTGCGAGCCAGAAAAAAGATACCGCTCAATTCAAGACCATGAATAGCCGGGTTTTGAAGGCTTCCTTCAAATAAATCAGCCGCCCTGAGTCTGAGGAAAAGGGCGGCCTAGAAATCTAGATAGATAGATAGATAGATAGATAGATAGATAGATAGATAGATAGATAGATAGATAGATAGATAGATAGATAGATAGATAGATAGACATGCAGGCAGGCAGGCAGGCAGGCAGACAGACAGACAGACAGACGGACGGACGTTAAGCGAATCGGACTTCCCCATGACTTGTCAAAAGGTCACAAATTCAGCCCCATACACCCATAATGCAATTCCCTCCCCCTGCGCATACGTGCACAGCCCCTCCTTCATTGCCCCTCTGCATATGCGCAGCCCTCACTGAAGCCTAATGGGAATAAGGAGATCGCTGACCATTTCAGTAGCTACTTCTGTTCAGTTTTCTCAAAAGACACCTTACAAAATAATACTATAGAGGGATATAGCATTGCTTCCAGCTGTACCGATTCAGCTCCAGTGATCTTAGAAGCCGATGTCTTAGAAGAACTTGAACGATTAAAGATAAATAAGGCAATGGGTCCAGATGGCATCCACCCTAGAGTTCTTAAAGAACTCAGATCTGTCATTGCTACCCCCCTGACTGATTTGTTTAACCAATCCTTGTTAACAGGAGAAGTTCCTGAGGATTGGAGAATGGCCAGTGTTGTGCCTATTCACAAGAAGGGCAGTAGAGAAGAAGCTGGTAACTACAGGCCAGTTAGCTTGACATCAGTTGTAGTTAAAATGATGGAGACTCTACTCAAAAAGAGGATAAATCAGCACCTAAAAAACAATAACTTATTAGATCCAAATCAGCATGGCTTTACTGAAGGCAAATCATGTCAGACTAATCTCATTGATTTCTTTGACTATGTCACAAAGGTGTTGGATGAAGGTGGTGCCGTGGATATTGCCTACCTGGACTTCAGCAAAGCCTTTGATACGGTTCCACATAAAGAGCTGATAGATAAATTAGTGAAGATTGGACTTAATCCCTGGATAGTTCAATGGATTTGCAGCTGGCTGAAGCGTAGACATCAGAGAGTTATTGTTAATGGCGAGTATTCTGAGCAGAGTCAGGTTACAAGCGGTGTGCCACAAGGATCTGTTCTGGGTCCTATTCTTTTTAATATATTTGTGAGTGACATAGGGGAAGGTTTGGTAGGGAAGGTTTGCCTATTTGCCGATGACTCTAAAGTGTGCAATAGGGTTGATATTCCTGGAGGCGTCTGTAATATGGTAAATGATTTAGCTTTACTAGATAAATGGTCTAAGCAATGGAAACTGCAGTTTAATGTTTCCAAATGTAAAATAATGCACTTGGGGAAAAGGAATCCTCAATCTGAGTATTGTATTGGCAGTTCAGTGTTGGCAAATACTTCAAAAGAAAAGGATTTAGGGGTAGTGATTTCTGACAGTCTCAAAATGGGTGAACAGTGCAGTCAGGTGGTAGGGAAAGCAAGTAGGATGCTTGGCTGCATAGCTAGAGGTATAACAAGCAGGAAGAGGGAGATTATGATCCCACTATATAGAATGCTGGTGAGACCACATTTGGAATACTGTGTTCAGTTCTGGAGACCTCACCTACAAAAAGATATTGACAAAATTGAACGGGTCCAAAGACGGGCTACAAGAATGGTGGAAGGTCTTAAGCATAAAACGTATCAGGAAAGACTTAATGAACTCAATCTGTATAGTCTGGAGGACAGAAGGAAAAGGGGGGACATGATCGAAACATTTAAATATATTAAAGGGTTAAATAAGGTCCAGGAGGGAAGTGTTTTTAATAGGAAAGTGAACACAAGAACAAGGGGACACAATCTGAAGTTAGTTGGGGGAAAGATCAAAAGCAACATGAGAAAATATTATTTTACTGAAAGAGTAGTAGATCCTTGGAACAAACTTCCAGCAGATGTGGTAGATAAATCCACAGTAACTGAATTTAAACATGCCTGGGATAAACATATATCCATCCTAAGATAAAATACAGAAAATAGTATAAGGGCAGACTAGATAGACCATGAGGTCTTTTTCTGCCGTCAGACTTCTATGTTTCTATGTTTCTAAGCCTCCAGACTTCCAGTAGTTCTGTTGTAGGGACGGATTCCGTTTGCCGCTGGTACCGCGAGCTGCACATGCGCAGGAAGCCAAATTTTGCATGAGGATGTGCACAGGTGTGAGATTTCACCGATTTTTGCCGATTTTTTTTTTTGCTTCCGCAGATATGTGGAAGCAAAAACCCAGCCAAAATCGCCAAAATCTCATGCACCCACACATTCTCATGCAAGATTTGGCTTCATGTGCAATGCGCAGGAAGCAAATCTTGCTCCGTCGTGCGTGCCCGCCCGCTGGTCTGCTACCGGAACGGTGCCCCCCCGCCCTGCCCCCCCGGTCCATGTAATATTCCCAATACTGGACTGTTGGGCCGTTTTTCACCCTTCCTGGGCTTTGAGAAACATATTAACAGAGTTGGAAGGGACCTTGTAGGTCATCTAGTCCAGTGTTTCCCAACCTTGGCAGCTTGAAGATATCTGGACTTCAACTGCCAGAATTCCTCAGCCAGCGAACGCTGGCTGGGGAATTCTGGGAGTTGAAGTCCAGATATCTTCAACTTGCCAAGGTTGGGAAACACTGATCTAGTCTTACCCCCTTCCCAAGCGGGAGACCCTACATCTGCCTCTACCTAGGATCGAACTCACAACCTCCTAATTGCGAGGCAAGTGCTCCACCTCTAGGCCACAGCAGCTCAGCCTCTGAAGCCTGTGGATGGCCCAAACCGGTGTGGCGCATACCAGGTAGCAGCCCATTACTGCAACATACAACCCAGTCCAGCACCATCCAAAACTGGAGGCGCCTCCCAGCCAGCTGCAAGGCACGGCGGCCTTGAGGAATGTTATTTAGCCTGCCATATATCACCCATCCCAATGGATGTTAACTGAATATACCAGTTCTATATCAGATATATATCATATATCATCCATCCAATAAATGTTAACTGAATCTTTTAATTTTTAGGATGTTTTTAAGTTTTTTAACTATTATTAATTGGATCAAATTGTTTTATTGTGTATTCCTTGTTTGTTGTGAGCCGCCCCGAGTCCACGGAGAGGGGTGGCATACAAATCTAATAAATCTAATAAACTAAATACAATGAATGAATGAATGAATGAATGAATGAATGAATGAATGAATGAATGAATGAATGAATAAATCTTCTCCTCCCATTTCCCCCCCAGTAGAAAATGTAGCAGGCCTGAAGGCCCAAAGTTGACCTCCACGTCTAACACCTTGCTTCTCTCTCCTTCTTTCTTGCTACTGTTGCTGTTGGGTCTTTTTTAGGGTCTCTGGCCCTTCAAAGAGGCAACCGTGGATTTCCATGGGTCCGTGGGGCCACCGATGGTGTCGAGCGAATGGCCGATGTTCAGGGAGAACAAGGAAGAGGATGTCCCTTTACTGGGTAAGGATTCCCCAGCCTTTCAACTCAAAAGCAGCAAGTGTAAAAGGGAAAAAACAACTAGCATAAAAATCAGAAATCTTCCCCAGGTTTCCTAGCAAGTGGTTTGTTACAGACAAAAACTCCCTCTGTTGACCTCCAAAAATGTTGACTTCCCTTCTCTGGGGAGCCTGAAACTCAATTTCCAGATAGGATAGGATAGGATTGAATTGAATTGAATTCTTTATTGGCCAAGTGTGATAGGACCCACAAGGAATTTGTCTTTGGTGCATATGCTCCCAGTGTACATAAAAGAAAAGATACATTTGTCAAGAATCAGGAGGTGTACAACACTTAACGATTGTCGTAGGGGTCAAGTAAGCAATGAAGAAACAATCAATATTAACAAAAATCTTAAGGATACAAGCAGCAAGTTACAGTCACACAGTCATAAGTGGGAGGAAATAGGATGAAAAAAAATTAATAGTAGTTATGCAGACTTAACGAATAGTTTGACAGTGGTGAGGGAATTATTTGTTTAGCAGAGTGATGGCGTTTGGGAAAAAACTGTTCTTGTGTCTAGTCGTCTTTATTATTTATTTATTTATTATTTGGATTTGTATGCCGCCCCTCTCCGAAAACCTCCCAGGATCTAATCTGAGTCAGTTGATTTAATTTAATTTAATTTAATCAATTTATAGGCCACCCAACTCCTTCTGGACTCTGGGCGGTTACTTCGACCAGATGTTGGTTCTTTTAAGCTTTCGGACTTGTGCTGGAGCCCATCTCCAGGGAAGCTCTCAATCTTCAGGATGTGTCTTGGAGATGGAGAAGTACCCTGAGGATGGGCTCCAGCACAAGTCCGAAAGCTTGGAAGAACAAATGTCTGGTCTCGGTGACTGACTCAGATAGGATTCTACGAAAGGCGTGTCCACAGGTCTGTCCCAAAGTGACCAGAGTAATGTAGCAGGCAAATCTGTTTCTTTTCCAGCTTCGGTGGAGAATCCATACACCTGCTGGGACTGCGGAGAGAGCTTTTCAGGGATAGACGTGCTGGTGGCCCACCAGAGCATCCACACGGGAGAGAAACCCTTCATTTGCTCCAAATGCGGCCAGAGCTTCAGCCAGCGCTCGCAACTGACCGCCCATGAAAAAAGCCACGTGCCAAAGAAGGCTTTCCCTTGTCCGGACTGCGAACAGAGCTTTAACAAGAAAAGTGGGCTCTTGGCTCATCAGAGGACACATACGGGAGAGAAACCATATCATTGCGTGGACTGCGGACAGAGTTTCGCCCACAAGTTCGACGTGATCCGGCACCAGCGTATCCACACGGGAGAGAAACCGCACGAGTGCCCTGTCTGCGGGAAGAGCTTTCGAAACACCTCCGCATACCACGTCCACATGAGGATCCACACGGAAGAGAAGCCCTACCCTTGCTCGGTTTGCGGGAAGAGCTTCCGGCACCGGGCCAACGTCATCGTCCACGAGAGGATCCACACCGGAGAAAAACCGTACGTTTGCGTGGAATGTGGGAAGAGTTTCGGTGACGCGTCTTCTCTCAGGAAGCACAGAAGATCCCACACCGGAGAGAGGCCGTACCACTGCGGGGAGTGCGGGAAAAGTTTTTCTCAGAACGCCGGGCTGGTTCAACACGAGAAAATCCATACGGGAGAAAAACCCTACCAGTGTCCCGAATGTCCTAAAAGTTTCCGGGACAAATCGGCTTTTGTGGCTCACCAGAGGACCCACACGAAAGAGACTCCTTACCGTTGCATGGTCTGCGGCAAATGTTTTGGCCATCGCTCCAACCTTCACAAGCATGAAAAAATCCACGCCCGGAGACAAATGGTCTGAGTCGTGGTGAGGAAGCGCTTCGTTCAGAAACCAAAACTCCCCGTGCATGAAAAAGCACTCGTTTGAAGGAGAAGGCTCTTCTCTCACCTTGATAGTTTTTGTCTTTTTTCCCAACCTGGTACGCGTCGTACTTTTCTCTGTTACTTCCAGGACTGCATCCCTTGACGGACAAGTGGAACAACACAGCGATGTGTTTTTGGAGAAGTAGACCTATCATTAATAGGACTGATTGTCTCTATTGCTATCGTGGGGTATTTTTTTCCTTTCCTTTTTCCTTTCTTACCTCTTAGACTTTTTTTTTTTTTAATATAATGGATTATATTTTAAGCGAGTCGATGTAACGGAGAACCACGACTCGCGCTTTGATTGCATGTGTTACGCTATTAACCGGTTCAATGTGAACATTTCGGCCAGCTCTGGTTCCGACCAAGGTTCGTTCCTACAGCGGTCGTATCAGTGTAAAAGAAACTGTTGGGGGCGGGGGGGGGGTTTCCTCATTTTGATTCCCGCCTCCCTCCTGAGATGTACAGGGTATGGATTTGCGGCCTGACGTTTTGGGGCGGGGAATGAGGGGCGGGACATTAAAAGAGAGCAGGTTTGCGGTCATGGGATGGAATTGAGTTTGGTCCCATCCTAAAGCGCAGTCCCCCATCAGGAAAATGGTACATGCCCAGCATGGACGTATCTGGCAGTTGCCGCGTTGCCTGTGGCCCAAAGGCAGCCGTAATGATATGGCCTGTTGGGAACGCCACATTTAGGTCTACCAGAGCAAGCCTGTCTACCAATTTTGCTTTCTCGCCGCGGCAAGGATGAGGGAGCCACCTCGTTTTCAGGCGGGTTCGACCAGCACGTTCTTGCCAGCTTCTGATTGGTGGGGTTTTCCCCCCCTTCCTTTCAGCCCTCCTCCTCCCCCCCTCCACTCCTCCTTTACTTCAAAAAGTATTTTTAATTTTATTTCTCTCTTGTCTTTGGCTTAATGCACATGGAGATCCACGCTGTTGGACGCAAGTTAATGGACTTTGGCTTATAGTGATTCCATATAGGCATTGTAGAAGCTACTTTATTTAATCTTTCTTTTTTTTATACTGCACCCTGCTTTATTTCTCTTCAGATCTCTCTTTCGTCCGAATTTAATAAAGTCTTTCTAAATTGGATTTTGGCCGGCAGCCTAATTTAAAGTGAAGGGGGGGGGAGGAGGGAATTAGTCCCATCGGGATTGGGAGGCATAGAAGTCAATTTAATTTAATTTAATTAGGGCTTCCAAATTGTCCCGTGGCCTAAGACATCCCAGTGGCCTGCAGAGAGGCTGAGTGTTCAAGAGCCCACCTCTTAATCCTGGGTTTTCATTTGTCTCTTGTTCTGGTGACAGAGATTCAGTCGGTCTGTGTCGAGCTGTTCTGACCCTGTTCCCAAACACGACAAGCGCAGGGTTTTTAACCAAACGTTCCCTTTATGAGGAGTGTCAGCAACTCCGACAAAGAGTCTTTCTCTCTCCCTCTCTCTCTCCATCTCCTTCTTTCTCTCTTTTCCCTTCTCTCTCTCTTTCTCTCTCCATCTCCTCTCTCTCCCTCTCCTCTCTCTTTCTCCCTCTCCCTCTCTCTCTCTCCCTCTCCTCTCTCTCCATCTCCTTCTTCCTCTCTTCCTTTCTCTCTATTTTCCCTTCTCTCTCCTTCTCTCCCTTTCCTCCCTCTCCTCTCTCATTCCCTCTCTCCCCCTCCCTCTCCTTCTCTCTCTCCATCTCCTTTTTCTCTTCCTTTCTCTCTCTTTTCCATTCTCTCCTCTCTCCATCTCCTCCCTCTCCTCTCTCTTATTCCCTCTCTCCCCCCTCCCCCTCCCTCTCCTTCTCTCTCTCCATCTCCTTTTTCTCTTCCTTTCTCTCTCTTTTCCATTCTCTCTCTCCTCTCTCCATCTCCTCTCTCCCTCCATCTCCTCTCTCCCTCCCTCTCCTCTCTCTTTCTCCCTCTCTCTTTCCCTCCCTCTCCTCTCTCTCCCTCTCCTCTCTCTTTCTCCCTCTCTCTTTCCCTCCCTCTCCTTCTCTCTCTCCATCTCCTTCTTTCTCTCTTCCTTTCTATTTTCCCTTCCCTCTCTCCTCTCTCTCCATCTCCTCTCTCTCTCCTTTTCTCTCCCCGTCTCTCTCCCTCTCTTCTCACCCTCTGCTCTCTCTCCCTCTCACCCTCTCCTCTCTCTCCTTCCCTCCCTCTCTCCCTCCTCCCTCTCCTCTCTCACCCTCCTCTCTCTCTCTCTCTTTGTCTCTCTGTGTAGGCTAGCAAACTCTCTTAAGTGCCTGTGGAGAGGGAAGCTCGGTCTCCTTCCTCTGGAAATGGCTCCAACACACCAGGAGTTTCTCTCACTCACCACCCTCCTGGAAGGTGCGCCTGCTCTTTTTTCAGTAGCGGAGACACACACAAACACACAACTCGGAAGGTGCGCCTGGCTCTCAGCACTGCAGAATCCAAGAATGAAGAAGTCCGATACAGTTCCAGAAAGGATTCAGATGTTCGGACTATCAGTGGCTGACCGACAGGGAGACAAGTAATTGTATGCCACACCTATTAGTCTCTGCCCCCTGCCTTTTATCCCCAGAGCTAGGTTAAGGCTTATCTGAAGTTAGTTGGGGGAAAGATCAAAAGCAACATGAGAAAATATTATTTTACTGAAAGAGTAGTAGATGCTTGGAACAAACTTCCAGCAGACGTGGTTGGTAAATCCACAGTAACTGAATTTAAACATGCCTGGGATAAACATATATCCATCCTAAGATAAAATACAGAAAATAGTATAAGGGCAGACTAGATGGACCATGAGGTCTTTTTCTGCCATCAGTCTTCTATGTTTCTATCTAGCAACGGTGGTTCTTGCATCCTGAGGAGCGGCCCATAATCCTGCTACTCTCCTCTGCGCCCATTAGGCACAGGACTCCGCTATTCCTGCTCTTCCTCATCAGCCACCTCTGGAATTGGGGGTTGTTGACTGTTCTGCCGGTGTGTTTCAACCGCCCGTAATTACAGGGTAATTAGTCCAGGTAGACACACACCACACGATAAAAGGAAAACCCAAAAGTTTTTATAAACAGAAAAACAGAAACGGCTCCCTTTTTAAATGTCAAAGGGATTTTCTGGTACACACAAGGCACAGGTGAAATGCAATCCAATTGCTCACCCAATAACTGGGAAATTGAGTCCAGTTCTAAAGTCCAGAGAGTCCACACACAATCTTGAACAGCACAAAAACCACGATCTTGACGAAACAATGAATCAGATAAGCTGCCATGAGGCTAATACACCAGGCTGCGCTTTTATCTGTAGCACTAATTACAGCAGCCCCACCCAACCACAGGTGGCCTCATTTTCTCTTGTAATAATCCTTCAGTTGTTGTCTCCTATGCATCACTCTATGCATGCGTTGATGTGTCATTAATTCTTGTTCAGAATCCAAGGATGATACAGATGATTGATCTCCTCCTGGGCTGTCTGCCAAACTCCCCTCTTCCCTGTCACTCACGCTTCCTTGGTCAGAGGAGCCTTCGTCGGCAGATTCCATCGGGAGCAAAACAGGCCTGTGGCATGTGGATGCTTCCCCCACACTCACCTCCACATTCCTTGGGGCAGGAGCTGGGCCAGAGCTAACCACAACATTTACTCTCTATCTGGGGTCTAATGGATGGCCCAGGCTCTGTCTCTATCACAGACAGCTCAATTCCCCCCTCAGAGCTCTCCAATTGCCTGGATGCTGGCCCTGACTCCTACTCTGTCTTCTCCACAACACACGGGTAGATGATTGAGTAGAGTTGTGCTTGGCTTGGAGATCTTGGGAGTGGACCAAAGAGGGTTAGGTTGGAGATGGTTGTTCCAACTGGAAAAGCATCATTTCCTTTAAAAAAATTTTTTAAAAAAAATTAATATTCAGAATAAAAGACATAACAAAACGTACAACATTTAACACAAAAAGGAGCTACAATTGCTCTGCTCAGCATAGAAGTCTTCTTAATACAGAAGAGAAAAAACTAATTATAGTTTAGATCAATACAGAAAAGTAAAAGGTCCCACAGAGTTGGCCTTCTCTGGGTCCCGTTGACAAAACAATGTCGATTGGCGGGACCCAGGGGAAAAGCCTTCTCTGTGGCGGCCCCGGCCCTCTGGAACCAGCTGCCCCCAGGGATCAGAATTGCCCCCACCCTCCTCGCCTTTCATAAGCTCCTTAAAACCCACCTCTGTCGTAAGGCATGGGGGAACTGAGATATCCTTTCCCTCTAGGCCTATACAATTTATACATGGTATGTTTGTGTGTGTGCTTGTTTGGTTTTTAATAAGGTTTTTTTTAAAGTTATTTTAAATATTAGATTTGTTATATGCTGTTTTTATTATTGTTGTTAGCCGCCCCGAGTCTACGGAGAGGGGCGGCATACAAATCTAATAAACAAATAAACAAATAAAAAAACATATCAATAAAATATCTCTATATAATATATACTATCATAGAAATTTTAACTTTTCAATACTTTCCACCAATTATATTATTGTGGTTTAGCCAATTCAGAAAAATAAACTTATCTATCAAATATCTCTATATGGTATATTCAATCTAGTAAATTTAACTATTTAACACTTTTAGCATCATTTCCTCATAAGACAGAATTTGGGTAGCAATACTGTGTTTTCCCGAAAATAAGACCCAACCGGAAAATAAGTCCTGGCATGATTTTTCAGGATGCTCGTAATATAAGCCCTACATAGAAACATAGAAGGTTGACAGCAGGAAAAGACCTCATGGTCCATCTAGTCTGCCCTTATACTAACAAATAAATAAATCTGTATAGAGCGCTGGTGAGACCACATTTGGAATACTGTGTTCAGTTCTGGAGACCTCACCTACAAAAAGATATTGATAAAATTGAACGGGTCCAAAGACGGGCTACAAGAATGGTGGAAGGTCTTAAGCATCAAACCTCTCAGGAAAGACTTAATGAACTCAATCTGTATAGTCTGGAGGACAGAAGGGAAAGGGGGGACATGATCGAAACATTTAAATATGTCAAAGGGTTAAATAAGTTTCAGGAGAAAAGTGTTTTTAATAGGAAAGTGAACACAAGAACAAGGGGACACAATTTGAGATTACAGTATTTGGGGGAAAGATCAGAAGCAACCTGAGAAAAAATTGTTTTACTGAAAGAGTAGTAGATGCTTGGGACAAACCTCCAGCAGACATAGTTGGTAAATCCACAGTAACTGAATTTAAACATGCCTGGGATAAACATAGATCAATCCTAAGATAAAATACAGGAAGTTGTATAAGGGCAGACTAGATGGACCAGGAGGTCTTTTTCTGCCGTCAATCTTCTATGTTTCTGTTTCTAACAATGGACCCTTCGGCTAAAAAATGGACATAAGCAGTACATTTGGGAGTAGGAGATGAGTGGACAGGGGAAAGATTTACCTTTGACCTATGTTAAAATAAGAGTGATTGAAATCTTTAAAAATTTCATACTGAACCAGTAGCATTTCACCCTTTGTTCTTGTTGTGGTTAGCTCTGGCCCAGCTGCTGCCCCAAGGACTGTGGATGTGGGGGAGACATCCACATGCTGCAGGCTTATTTTGCCCCTGGTGGAATCTGTTGATGAAGGATCCTCTGACCAAGAAGACATGAGTGACAGGGAGGAGGAGAGTGGCAGACAGCTCAGAAGGAGATCAATTATCTAGCTCCTCCTTGGATTCGGAACAAGTTAATGATACAGCCACGCATGCGGAGAGCGATGCATAGGCAGCAACAACTGAGAGATTATTATCAAAGAAAATGAGGCCACCTGTGGTTGGGTGGGGCTGTGGTAATTAGTGAGCCTGCTATAAATAGCACCCTGTGGGTTTGGCCATTGAGGAGGATTATCTGATCGTTGTGTTTCGTACCTGCTTTGCTGACTTGGACCTTTTGTGTGCTGATTTTTCCCTGCTTTGAAACTAAACCAGGGCAAAGTGTGTTTCACTTTGTGAAAAAAGAAGGACTGTGAATTGCCTCACAGCTGCAAGCTAAGTATCACAGAACTGATAAGGGACTTGTACAAATTACCAGTTTGTTTGGAGACAAGTGCTCCTTGCTATCCCAAAGGAGGGCTTGGTTTAAGTGAATTTTCATTATAAAGAACATTGTTTTGAATTTTCAAACGTGTGTGTGTGTGTCTAAAATTTGTACCTGTGAATTTTCAGGAGGATTCTACTAGAGAGCCCGACAGAACAGTTCTGAGAGTCAGTTCTTCTCTTTTCCCAGGCTGAAGTGAGTTCAGACAAAAGCAACAAAGATGTTAAAACATACACAAGATACATAAAACATACAAAGAAGGTTTGCTGGAAATGGGTATGTCTAGTTTAATGAAAAGAAGGACCAGAGGAGACACAATAGCAGTCTTCCAATATATCAGCGGCTGCCACAAAGAAGGAGGAGTCAACCTATTCTCCAAAGCACCTGAAGGCAGAAAAGAAACAATGGGTGGAAACTAAACAAGGAGAGAAATAAATTAGAACTAAGGAGAAATTTCCTGACAGTAATGCTCTCTACATGGGGCTACCTTTGAAAAGTGTTTGGAAACTTCAGATCATGCAGAATGCAGCTGCGAGAGCAATCATGGGCTTCCCCAGGTATGCCCATGTTACACCAACACTCCGCAGTCTGCATTGGTTGCCGATCAATTTCCGGTCACAATTCAAAGTGTTGGTTATGACCTATAAAGCCCTTCATGGCATCGGACCAGATTACCTCAAGGACCGCCTTCTGCTGCACAAATCCCAGCGACCGGTTAGGTCCCACAGAGTTGTCCTTCTCCGGGTCCCGTCGACTAAACAATGTCATTTGGCGGGACCCAGGAGAAGAGCCTTCTCTGTGGTGGCCCCGACACTCTGGAACCAGCTCCCCCCAGAGATTAGAACTGCCCCCACCCTCTTTACCTTTCGTAAAGTTCTTAAGACCCATCTCTGCCGTCAGGCATGGGGGAACTGACACATCTCCCCCAGGCCTATACAGTTTATACATGGTATGTTTGTGTGTATGTTTGCTTTTAATAATGGGGTTTTTAGTGTTTTTTAAATTATTAGATTTGTTCTTACATTGTTCTTGTTACTGTTGTGAGCCGCCCCGAGTCTACGGAGAGGGGCGGCATACAAATCTAATAAATAATAATAATAATAATAATAATAATAATAATAATAATAATAATAATAAAAAATCCGTGGAACAGCTTGCCTCCAGAAGTTGTGAATGCTCCAACACTGGAGGTTTTTAAGCAGAGGTTGGCTAGCCTCCTGCCTAAGCAGGGAGTTGGACTAGAAGATCTCCAAGGTCCTTTTTAGTTCTGTTATTTTGTTAAATGCAATGCAAAGTAAGAAGATGAAAACATTGGGGCCAACGGGCACCTTTGGGAATTAAGCAGGAGCGCTAATTGAACCAACGGCTGTATTTAGCACAGCCTGTTACCACACAGCCCTCTCCCAGAAGACAAAATGAGCCTCTCTTCTCAGCATCTTATTAATCCAGCAGGACTTTATTATGAGATGAAAGTCATCGCTGCAATTAAGTGTGTTGCTTGCTGCTGATCCTTTGCTGTATAGAAGGTCATTTCCTTCTTCTAGCATATGTCCTATTATATTACCTTGGTAAGGCCACACTGTATTTTACTTTTTGTTCTGTCGGGCTCTCTGGTAGAATCCTCCCGAAAATTCACAGGTACAAATTTCAGACACACACACGTTTGAAAATTCAAAACAATGTTCTTTATAATGAAAATTCACTTAAACTAAGCCCTCTTTTGGGATAGCAAAGAGCACTCATCTCCAAACAAACTGGTAATTTGTACAAGTCCCTTATCAGTTCTGAGATACTTAGCTTGGAGCTGTGAGGCAATTCACAGT